>NW_007578247.1:22976-36233 GCF_000690725.1 Stegastes partitus
TCTGTGTGAAAGAACCAAAGCTTCATGCTTTTAGTTCAGAGTCTATACTGTCTATGTTGGCTCCTTGCTGCAAGTAAAACTTTGCTTTGACTTGAAAGAGTAGTGAGGACTCCACTGAGGAATTTTCCTAACACACTGCTTTTAGTGACGGTTTTGTGTTTGCATGTTCTAAACTATGAACTGCAACAGACACAGTGAGCAGCACAAACCATTGTCAGCACACTTCCCTCTGCAGCACAGAGACATTTATTAGGTTCTTGGCTCAGCAAGTCATGAACATTCATCTAAAACTATAAATATATCATGAAATATCCTAAAAAATGAAAATGTCCTGGGCCTCGACCCCATCCCACCGTCATCCACACTCACTGAACACACACCGAGCTCTCTGACCCTGGCTGTGGAGTCCTGCCGGAGCCCTGGGTGTCCCTGTCGGTGTGACTCCGGATGGGTCAGGAAATGTTGGACTACTCCCTCTCTGCTGACCCCTGAGGACCCCGAGGTGGCATTTCCCCTCCGATTAGAACTAAAAATACAGAGGCAGCTCCCGGCCCCTGGGTGATCGTGATGGACGAAGGAAGGAAGCGGCTTTTCCTGCTCTTTTCTCTCCTCATAAGTCATCTGCCATCCCTCTCTCTCGCTCAGTCCGTCTCTTTTCTTATTTCCACAACAACTTTTTCTCTGATGGAAAACTTTTCCGGACAAGCAAAGAAAAAAAAAAAAGCATGAACCCGCTTCACCTCTCCCAGGACAGGAACACCCGTGACATGGAAAAGTCTTCGAAACCAACGGTGCAACAAATGACAGTAAACAGGACCATAAAATCGGAGTGGGGAGGGAGGAGTGGAGGGGCTGCTTTAACCTCTGGATCAGACCTACGCTAATGTGCCATTAATGCTTGAACACACTCGTATAAATATGACATTACCGAGCTCTTAATTCGGCCCAAAAGGGGGAAAAAAAATTGGCTCACATTAGCGTGAGACTAATCAACTGCTGTGCTCGGTAAATACTGAGTTAGTGAATTAAAAGACTTCCCCTCTCACACAGGATGGCAGAGCGAAGCCTCGGGAGAAAACAAGACAAGAGTTCTGCCACGGTTGGATTATTTGTAAAATATATAAAAGTGTGGTCGAAATTTTGGGCTTTTTAGTTTGAATAAATGTTAACGAGTCTTATTTCCTCTTGTAGAAATGTTGGAGTAATGTCACATAGAGAAGTGTTGAAAGAAAGATTAAAAATGACTAAATATCCACCAAGGTTTGAAATGACTAGCTCACACGCTGAAATCCCCCAGACAGCCAGACAGCCAGACAGACAGCCTCAGCCACAAAATATTAATGGACACGTTGGTAATGTTGTTGACTGTCGGCTTTATTCTGAAGCCGCGCACGCAAGAGCTGTTGAAGTGTGTTAAATGCGGGGATTAGCGGCATGATTTGTTTGACGTGTTTACAACAGAGCAGGTGCATATAATGATAACTGTGATTGATTGGATTCGGCCTCCACGCCCATCTGAAAGTAGCAACTTTGATCCACCTTTTCTTCAGGACGGCGCTTTGAACTGTGGGGGAATAGAGGAGCAACGCAGGCGGGGGTGTCACTCAATCATGATGGAGCTGTTTATTATCCCCCGAAAACATTCAGCCCATCAGAGAAATGAATGAGACAATGAAACAGAATACAGCTTTTATGGAGGAGAACATGGGTTTTCAAAATAAAGTTTGCAGGAAGAAGTTGAAAATGAAAATGAAGACATTGTAAAACGGCGAGTCCATCCTTAGTGACTGTTTGTACCGGTAGTGAAACAACAAAACCTACTACTAATATAAAAAAAATGTAACTTTGTATATATAGGAGCTTTAAGAACAGTGTTTACAAGGTGCTTTGACAGTTAAAACATGCAAATACGGAAACAATAAATCAAGATATAAGGAGACAAGACAGAGCAAATAAAATAAAAAATAGAAATGATGATAATAGATTACATGAATAATTAGCTAGAATAAGTCTTAGCACGAATAAGAATTACTTGTACCAGGGCAGTAAGTACATATTTAATACATTTCTCCATATTTTACAATATTAATTACATTACAAGGGCTGCAAGGTGGCTCTGTGGTTAGCATCGTCACCTCACAGCAAGAAGGTCGCTGGTTGGTGTCCCGGTGAGGACACCCGGGATCTTTTTGTGTGGAGTCTCCATGTTCTCACCGTGCAGCGTGGGTTCTCTCCGGGTTCTCCGGCTTCCTCCCACACAGTCCAAAAACATGAGGTTGAGGTTAATTGGTGATTTTAAATTGGTTGTCTGTCTCTAAGTGTAGCCCTGTGATAGACTGGTGACCTGTCCAGGGTGTCCCCTGCCTTCGCCCTAAGTCAGCTGGGATAGACTCCAGCCCCCCCGCAACCCTAATGAGGATTAAGCGGTGTATAGATGATGGATGGATGGATTTACATTACAATGTTTATTATTATGTTACTATTTTTTATTGTGTTTATTGGGAATATGTACTAAGTGAGCAAATGCCCCTCTAAAAGAGAGAGCCACAAAATTAGTGAATGTTAAAAATATATATATATTTGTTGATATTTTTTTCCACTGGAGGAATTTCAAGACTGTTTTCGGATTTCCAAACCTTTATGCGTTTGCCAACCAAAAGTTGAACTTTTTTCAGGGCTGTTATTAGGGTAGAAAAAAAGCACATAATTAAAGGAAGGCACTCATGAGCGACCCAAATAAGCTGCTGTGTGGGTTTATTACGATAAGTTAGACTCAAAAGGAACAACAAGTGCCATTTGTTTCTGCTCTCTCAGTGTCTAACATCATACAAATCCACCATACAGGCCACCATAGCAAACATCCACAGGGCGTTTTCCAACGTGCTTACGTCCAGTAACTACTATTTGTCAATGTTTTGGCAGAGTCTGACTTGACGTTGCTGTTGCAGATGTTGGATCCTGCACCACAACTGAAGCAGAAAGGATAAAAGTGCTAATTACCATTCCTGTCAATCACAACACAAGTTCTAGCCTTTACTACAGTGTCAAAACTGGATCGACACCAAGCAACCCTGGATCCTTTTAGGTGTCTGGAGGCCTTGGACAGTCGCCCACTTTGCTCAGTTGGTACAGCCCCGTCTAGATGGTGACATAAAGACTCCACGCAGCTCCAGTTGAACTACAGTAGCTGGCAAAGTGATCGCTTACATTCAGGCAGGAACATGTTGGTATTAGTCAGAAACAACAGCTTCCACCAGCCATCATCCTGCCCCCGCAATTAGTTTGTTGGGATTGTACATCATTCATTCGGCTTACTCATTCAACAGACAACAACATGAAAGACACCGACTGAAAGTAACATCCAGAGCACCTGATAAGGTCGCCTTAGCTGACCTTTTTAGTTATACATAATGCATACTCGTAGTTTGTCTCAGCAGCTTGTTGCTGCTTCTTCTCAGTAAAATTTGTAGATTAATCCAATGAATAAATCAGTTTTTGCAACAACAGGTAGCACCAGGTATCATTACTGACAAACATGTAAAATTGCTGAATGTAAGTATTGTAATAATTAACATTCACTGTGAGTGGTGGAAGAAACTTACTAATGATCACTGAATTGCATTAAGATAGTGTTTTGTTCATTTGTCCATTTACCTGCTCCAGACATTGTTGTTCAGTATTTAGACTGAAAGTGTGAACATTTCTTCATCGTTCCCACCTTGAAATATTGTATTTAGTTTTAGTTTCATTTTCATCATAACACGCCTTCAACAGATACTTTCCATCACAGCGTTTGTTTGATGAAACGCTGCTCCTGTTCACACATCACTCTGCAGCAGTGTATGTTTGAATTCAGGAGACAGAGATGAAAAATCCACTAAAAAATAAATAAATAAAAACAATAACTAAACAAAATACAATAATCAAGACTTATGTAGGGGAGACTGGGGATGGTTGTAACACTCTCAGTTTGACCAATCAGAAACGAGCTGTGGAGACGTCACCAACACAGTCCATGCCCACGAACAAACTGAGCTCACTGGTGAAGCCTCACGTCTCGGAGTTGAAAACTCAGACAATTTTTCAAGTAAAAATTTTCATCCCGAATATTTTTTGCATCCTGTCCATTGTGTTGTAGATACAGTTGTCTCCCTTACATGAGCTCAAGCAGTATTTTCTCTAGTTTAATTTGATATGTGTGAGTACTAGCTTTTAAGCTAAATGCTAAAAACATGTAGCTTTTTAATGGCTGCCTGGTATGGGGAGGGTGGTAACTGTTCCTAACCCTTCCCCTTATGTTGACCTTTTGTACTGGTCTCCTGTTCAGAAGTGGTTTGTTGATTGTTCCACAGATCGCCAAGTGTTCAACTGCTTTTTCACATTAACCTGTTTCAGGCTACAAAACACACACACAACAAACACCAGTTAACACTTTATTATTCTTCATTTTATATCTATTCATTTATGTTATTTTATTTATTTTTGTTGTATTTAACTTGTATTTATTTTCTTATCATTGTTTTTGTAGTCTCACAAGTTCATGGTTCCTTCTTTATTATTTATTAAAGTGCTTCCATGCATTTATTAGCGTGGATCTTTTTAAGCATAATAGTTTAACTGTTACATTCATCCTCAAGTAGTGTTACAACAAGGTAGTAACAACATACCTCTTTGTATTTGACATTAATTTACATAATCTGTGATGGTGTAGTAGAAGTCCAAGTGTATGTCATTTATAGCAGACAATGATGGGTACCACATGTCAAAATTTGAGATCTCTAGCACAAAGAACCACTGAGTTACACTTGCTCAAACATAAAGTGTTACTATCATCCCCGGTCTCCTCTATATAAAATGTGTTTGTGGAGAGTAAATTATGTTGGAGTGGAAAACAGAGACAAACAGAAACCACAGGGGGCTCCAGATTGGAGCCCTGTGGAACACCGCAGAGCAACATAAAGGTGGACCCACCAGACACAGGCAGTGACTTGTTAAATAACTACTGAATATGATTTCAATCTCATTTAAGTGTTGCGTTAATGTGCCAGTTTCCATGGATAAAAAGAAATTCTAGGTGTCTAAACTTCAACCTCCAGCTGAAGTGTATGACATGAAAACATCGGAGTCCTACAATATATCAAAGTAATGACCAAACAGTCACGTTCCCACTGCTCAGCATGTAAATATAAAATCTTACACTGATGCTTTTGGGCCACGTTTGTGTCATAAATCATAACAATTACGGTCGAGGTTATGCTAAGCTGCTCTCTGACTCATTTTCACACATGTGATATTTCTCTTTTAAGACCTTGTTAATACCTATGACTCATGTTTCCAGTTCTTCAACAAACTGAAAGCTCGCTTTGTCGCAGAGTGAAATTTTAATATACAGTAGGCTCTTGTGTAGATTGATTTGTGAGTGCAAAGGGGATTTGTCAGACCACATCCGGGCCAACAGGGAACCAAGTCAAAACCTTAACATAAAGGTGGCTCCTATTACGGCTGGAGTTGGACAAAACTGAACCTTGCATCCTCCGAATATAAGTTGCTGCTTGTTATTTTGCTGGTTTTCCACACGACTTTTCTCAGCTACTCTCCATGTGAGATTGTCTCTGTGACAAGTCCATTTTGCAATTTGCTGTGTTTTCAGAGCTGTTATTACAGCTTCATTTTATTTCCAAGCTAACTCCTGACCTTGTTAGAGGACAATTACTAGGAAGCCCATTTTATGGAGCGCTGTGTGGTTCAATTAGGAAGCGGAATAACAAATCATGGAGGAGGCAGACCGAATGGATAATAGCCGGAGTCTCTCCCACAAACACATACACACATGTTTGCGTTTCCATCTCTGTGAGGACATAATACATTCCTCAGTGATTTATCCTGATTCTAACCTAACAGCCGAGTTCTAGCCTAAAACCAAGTTTTAATCTTTAAACTGCTCTGTGAAGATGTGTCCAGTGAAGTTTCCTCACTTTCCCACAAGTACGTACACACAAAGAGATACATGTGCCCTGTTGCCTCCACTAGTTTCTCACACATACACATTGTAGTGGCTGGTGGTTTTAACATAATGAACAAGCAATTCGCTTTTACGAGAGGCTCCTAGATTGTGTTTCATATCACTTCAGTGCTAACCTAAACTGATTTTGTCTGCCTGGTAAAGAGCTGCTTGTGCAATCATAGTATGGACAACAAGAATCTGAAAATACATAGATTTATGTCTTCTCTCCTTCTGCAGGTATCTCTGGCTCCACAGCTACAGGTGTCTGATCTCTGTTCCCACAAACCTGTCAAGTGTCGATTGTTTGCTGTGCTTCTGTTTTCTTCCCCCCTCCACCTCCTCCACCCCAACCTGCAGACAGCCGACAGATGGCCGCCCTCCCTGAGCATCGATCTGTTGGACGTTTCTTCCTGTGAAAAGGGACTTTTTTTCTTCTTTATCTCAACTGTTGCCAAGTAGCTGCTTAAAAGGGGAATTATGTGCAACGTCCCCTGAGATGGCTTATCTTCTGATTTGATGCTATTTAAGTAAAACTGATGTGAACTGAATTTGCATTGGTTGGCACTGGAGTTCTGAGACGAACATAAATATATGAGAATTAAAAAATAGGAGGCTATAAATTACATCAAACACAGGAGTCTGTATTGCAATTTATTGATCAACATTTATGTTGTTAATATATCTTTATTTCTGTAAATTGTGCAATGCAGAGATTTTGGAAGTATGCAAAACTTTCTTTTCCAAGATTTGAAAGCTCATTTTATCGATGTGAGTAGATATGATAGTTTAAACCTGACTTACAATGCCTTTTTATATTAGATGTTCATGTTTTGCTATGCTGTCAGTCATTTATGAACTGTTACAGATGGTTCATAGATGATTTGACTGCTAACAAATGTACAAATCTGCAGTTAAAATGTGCTTACACATGTTGCATCTTGGGCTGCAAGGTGGCTACGTGGTTAGCAGTGTTGTCTCGCAGCAATAAGGTCACCAGTTCGCATCCCGGTGAGGACACCTGGGATCTTTCTGCATGGAGTTTGCATGTTCTGATAGACTGGTGACCTGTCCAGGGTGTTTCCTGCCTTCACCCTGAGTCAGCTGGGATAGACTCCAGCCCCCCATGACCCTAGTGAGGATTAAGCGGTGTATAGATGATGGATGGATGGATGTTGCAACTAAACTATGAGCAGCGCGACTGAACAAGGCTTCATAGCTTATACTTGCTGGGATGTCAGTGTTACTGTAAAGTCTTGACATTTTGTAGAAAAACTTTGACTTGGTACAGAATGCATGAACACTACACAGTGTGAGGGTACGTTTAACTCTTGAAACAGTCTCAAAAATAACAACAACGTTCTATTTTTAGATATTTGAATTTACAAAAAGCTGCAATCTTGGGGTCAGTTCTGAGCTGGTTGATGTTTTTCTACCTTCTGTAACATCATGCAACGTCCTGTCGAAGGTTTCCTTCACTTGTGTTTGTGAGCTTGAAAGGCTAGCATTGCAAGAGGCATACAAACACACTTGTATGAGGATTTGAACTCTCTGTGATCTTAACAAGTTAGACAACAACTTATTCGTTTACGACAGTATTTTCAGCACAGAAGTGAGTTTTATATTTTTTGAAAGCATTTCACTCTTATACATTACGTGCACCAACAGTTCCTTTTGAAACCATCGTTACAACTTTTTATTTTTATTTTTTCTCATAATGTTCATATATTACATATTTTTTCCCCAAATATATCACAGTGACAACATAATCTCTGGTTGGATTATTTTCACAGGCAACGCTCCTTTGAATAAATGCCGATCGTGAACTGAACCCGAGTCGCCAGGAGGTGGTTGGGGTTGATGATGGGTGTACAAAGCGTATGACTCTCACATGAGAGTTCTGGGGTTGCATCCAGACTCCCATATGTGGTTAGGTTGAAGCAAAAAATGCCCTTTAGTTAAGGTTGGGGAACAATGGTGGTTTTTGGTTAAATGTAAATAAAGGCTTTTGTGTCTCAAGTGACTGCAAACTTTTTCCATTTTAAACCAACTATGAACTTAAGCCTGACATTATCCAAGTGTTGTGATTGGCTAAACATGCCCATTAAAAAGGTTAATAATGCTGTCGTTGTAAATCAGCAGCATTCCCTCATAATGATCCTGCAGATTGTTCTTGTAATTATTCCTTCAAGACATGTTACTAATTAATAGTTTATAAACCTAATCTCTAGGACAGAGGATGAAATGTGTCCTGATGAACAGTTCATGGTGTTGTTCAACTAGTGGGAAATACAAAAAAGCATAACAAAGAATAAAAGTGATTTTAGAGTATTTTTAAACAGACTTTTCCAAGCAAGGCATCATGGAGGGACGCTGTACCACTGAGTTTATGTTGATTTAAAGTCAAGTATGAGGTTTTCTCACTCATAAATGTAAAGTCAAGCCTCTCTCTAGGCTTTTAAATTGAAATCTCCATCAATATTTTTAACAGCAAAAGGTCTCTAGTCAGTCTGGTCATTTAGTCTCACTCATGTGGTAAACAAGTATCACAGAGCGCCGAGGGGGAATCACACAGATGATTGCGGTGTCTCTCTTCTAATCGCTGAACATGCGAACTGACCAACTGTCCCGTGTCATTAACCCTGGCTCTGTTCCGCTCACATATCTGTCCTGCCACATCCCCAAAGCAGCAGCATCCGTCTAGGAACAGAGGCTGTTTTTTTCTCCTCCGGGACAGGCTGGTGCCAGGCAGAGCGCTGTGGGTAAACCTCTCACCCCCCACCAGCCGGCAAACAAACCACAAACAAACCCGCCGGGGCCCCAGGCACCAACACAACCGCCGGCCCCAGCCCCTCCGTCTGCCTGAGTCAGCTGGCCGGGCTGTGTGTGTGTGTGTGTGTGTGTGTGTGTGTGTGTGTGTGTGATCGTTGGAGGTGGGCAAAAAAAGAACAAAAAAACTGCTTGTATGTCTGTACAAGCTTTTAAAAAAAAAGTATATATATATATACACGTTATGTTGTGTTGAATAGTATTTTCATATTCATGTGTTTACAAGTGTGATATTTTAATAGTCTTTTATTAGTCTTTTTAATCTACAATACAGACAGTTCATGATGTAATTATTTGGCATTGTGCAAGGTTTTTTTAAGGATACATTTTGTTAAAAAAAATCATTTATTTTGGTTCCATCTATTGAAATACACAGAACTGAACAGCAATAGATGAACAAAGGATGAACGAAGGCAAAGAATGGAGACAGTGTACGGCTACTTGCTCTGTGAGGCTGTACTGAGGTGTGATAATGCTTTGAGCTGAATTGTTTCAGGATTTCAGGAGAAGAAATAAAAATTAGATATAAAGCAACACTAAGGGCCTGAAGCTCTGTAAGCTAAATGGTTGTCTTGCATCAAATTAACATCATATATTTTATACTATGACTGCAAACAGCCAAGTGTCTTTAACGTTAGCATCAAGTTTGAGGCTTCAGGAACACGTTTATCAAAGTTTGCAGAGTTGTTGCAAAGCTGATCTGTGCAAAATTCAGTGTTCATACATTTAAATTCCATTGGAGATGCTGTACGCACAGTTTGTATCTGATTTCACTCGGCAACAAACTGGAACAAACAAGTCCTTCAACCTGAACGACCAGACAGCTTGTTTGTGTTTACCCTCTAAACACGGCACATAGGAGCGTAATATGGCGCATATGGCTTCTGGCTCACTCTTCTTTGGTTTAACAACAAAAGCAGCTTGGCTGGGTTTAGGAAGGAGTCGGAGTTTGTGTTAATAGAGAGGGTCTTCGTTGCAAAGGGGTGACTTTGTTCTACAGGAACTCAGGTACAACATGGCCTGAATGTTTCTGCTCCTGATGGTAAAGTTAAAGAGGAGACTGCTTCTCACCGAAGACACTGAGAGGGCAGAAAAAATGTCAGTTATTGTCTTCTCCAAATGTGACTAATTGCTGCTGCTTGTTTCAAGTTGAGCCAATCAGTGTTGAGCTCTGCACAAGAGTTTTTTTGTTTTCTGGGGCAGCTTAAGAAAACCTACAGTATGTACTTTTTTTCTTTCCTGAAAACTGCCCAAACAGATCCTCCAGGGGTGGTTCTTGCAATCGGAACACACTCAAAGGTTCGTGGTACCCTAAAATGACCTGCAAGTCCCTGAGGTGGTAAAAGGCTGGTGGCAATAATAAACACGTACCGTAAATTCCAGACTGTAAGCAGCTACTTTATTTCACACGCTTTGAACACTTTGACTTCAACAATGATGCAGCTAATTTATGGATTTTCACGAGTTTTACGAATTTGCCTCGAGATGTAAGTGACATTGAGAGCGACAACGAAAGAGAGACTGAGGAAGTGTGTGAAGAAGTAATTCTGAGGCTGTTCAATTCCGACACTGAAGAAGACGACTTTAGTGGTTTTAGTGCAGGAGGTAGATGAAGATAGCGATCAATGACTTTTCCTGGTAGACTACTGTATTTTGAATTTTTTTAACCAGCCGTGTTACAGCCACTGTTCAGAAAAAAGCATTTACATATTTGTGTATGTTACCGGTACGTATTTAATTAAAAGTTTAAAAAATCTTTCTGTGTAAATATCTCATGTTACAACGTGGACACCTGCAGCTTATAGACAAGTGCGGCCTACATATGTCCGGAATTTACGGTCGTTAAGGTTATGGAATGGTTATGTTTAAAAGTGATGATGAGTAGCGCTGACCCACACCTCCGCCCCGACCTCCTCCCTGACTTCATCTGTTGCTCCCGTCATAATTATGACAGACGCTACAGGCTACTGTCACAATCGTACCTAACTATGAGTTGTACTAAGTTGCCTACACTTGTGATCTATCAAACACATAGCACTGTAAAAACAACTAATTTAGACTCTTTATCGAGCATGACTAGAAGTTTAGCCGCCTTGGAGTGATGCGTGAACACACTGAGTTGTAATGAGGGGTGTTTCTGTCTGTTCTTGCCATCCTGCTAACATTGTGTGAACGCAGCATAAAGGTCACCATGTTCACCAGTTTATTTAGTTTATCTTTAGCATAGCACCAGTTCCTAGCTCTTAACACAAAGTACAGCTGATGGAATATCACCAGTTTTGCAGGTATTTCTTCATAATCATGGGACTTGAGAAAAACCCAGGGGATCAAAAAAAAAGTCTTAACAGTTAGCTCTGAGGCGGCCATGAATGTCTGCACAAAATGTCACGGCAATCCATCTAATAGCTGCTGAGATATTTCAGTCTGGACCAAAGTAGGGCGCTGACCAACAAACCAACACACTAAGAATAATTTATTTTTTTCTGCCTCCCAAAATCCCCGACCCCTCCAACTTACAGCTAAACTAAGAGCATCTTGCTCAACGCTGCGGTTTAAAAAAAAAAAAAAAAAAAAGCTGACATACAGTAGGTGTTGAGTTTACACTGTGCTCTGCTGTAGGCCCATAAAGCAGTCTCATTACAGGCTTACATACCTCTGTCATATCTAAAGGACTGCGCGGATACGTCAGGCTTTTATAACGGTGCCGTTTAAATCATGTCCCCTTGATAACACGTCCTCTGTTATCAACATGTCCAGGAGCAGTTTGTTTAGTCTGACTGGTTTCTCTGTCGGGGTGGGTCTAGTCATCCTCTTTATTGTATATTACAGAGAACAAATAAAGTGTAATTATGCATCACAGTTTAAAGGCCACCAACAGTGCAGTAAATATGTAATGCTTATTTAGTTTTGCTTACAGTTCTTAATTTGTGCCCAAACATAGTCCCAACGATGAGATTTACTGACATCTATTTTCATTCCTGACTCAGCCGCCTGCTGGGAGGATGCTACAGCGGGAACGTTTGTGTGTTCTCGGTTTGGTTTGTAATATGATGACATTTCACACACTTCTCTTGACTACGTGTCTGCTATGAGTTGTACCTGTTCATGTCACGACTGGCAAAGAGGTGCCATAAACGATTTTAACTCCAACAGGAGATGAGGGTAATTATTAGAAATTACTCCTGACAGTTGCTTAACAGCGCTCCTTGTGAAATCAGTACATAAAAAACACTCTCATGAAGGTACACATCAGCCGTGATTGGCATGAAATTAAGTAGTATAGTTGCAGTTGGAAGTGCCTGAGGAGAATCCGGGGCTTCCTGAGGAACAAAGGATCCCACAGTTCTCAGAGACCTTTTAGAACGTTCATAGAAAATGAATGCATATAAGTCAATGTGCAAAGGAATAAACAATTAGACAGGTTTCTCTAGACACACTTTTTCTGTCCATACGACACAGGTGGGCGCGCAGCCAACAGCAGACATCACACCCACACTCCAGCGCCTGGGGGGTGAGAGGGCGAGCAGGGATTTTGGAAACTAATGTTCACTTGGCCCATCTAATGAAGCATTTAATACACAGCCCTGGGAATGCAGAACAAGCATGATTCATGCAGCAATTAAACCCTGCTCCAACATCTACTGGAAAATAAAAAAAAAATTAAATGCTCCTGCCGCAAGCTTATACTGGACCTCAGAAAGAGTCAGCAATGTGTCAAAGAGAAACGGTGTTTAGGGGTTTCATGTAAAAAATGTACAGGCGTGTGAGGAGTCAGTGTGTACGTTGTGTGTAATCCTGCTTACAGTGTTGTTTTTTATGAGGAGGTGGAGTGCAAGAAATGGGTTGATAATAATTACTGCATGTTTGTTTTAGCCTGTTGGATGGGAGTAGCCACAGCGAAGAACAAACCGGGCGCCAGAAGGACAGAGAATCATATGAAAAGCATTTGAAAGCCAATTAATATTCTTTCTGCACTTACCTAATGCTAATATGTCATTCAGTGGTGAGAAAGTCAAACAAACGAAACAAATGCAAGTCGTTGTGTCGCTACATTTTGACACATCTTTTTTGATCATGGAACTTTTTTATTGATTTCCGCCCATTAACATTCACCCCATTTTACTAAATGAGACTAGAAGCCTGGAAGCAGTTTGAGCTCTAACAGTGAAAACTGTGCAGCATGATTGAATAAGTGTGTGCTGTTACAGATGAAAGACAAAGGTACCAATGTAGCATTTTGCCGTGTAAGCACTCTGCTACTGCTGCTTTTGTAGATGTGGTGGTGATGTCTTAAAATCCTTTCACTGTTTGAGTCATGAAGTTTTGTGCTTTCACAACATATATAATTGGTGCAGCGTCTCGGCCCAATTGATGGTCTGACTCCCTCAAACTGATGGTTCATGAAAACTTTACTTATCCTCGGCAGC
>NW_007578247.1:37350-39557 GCF_000690725.1 Stegastes partitus
TTCATCTGACAGAGATCCTAAAATCCAGCGGTAGACTGTAACAAAACAAAAGATAGATTATACAGCTGTGTCACACAACAAACTGTACATACAAGATGGATGTAGCCTCCAGGTCCACAAAGTGAAGTCAATGTGGAATAGTCTTAAACCTGCATCTTTCTAACAGCCAGCGGGGGGCAACTCCTCTGGTCGCAAAAGAAAAAGAAAAGTCTGATTGCGTAAAAGTCTATGAGAAAATGATTCGTCTTCGAGCTTGATTTGTTCCCTCAGTAAACATTTCCCTCATGAGTTCATGGTCTCTGGTTTCAGTTTTTGAATACAGCATGATGTTTGCATTGTAAAATAATTTCTCCATTCAGAGGAAAAGTTGGGGATGCTTTATGGAGGTCTACCTTGTGATTGACAAGTGGCTCCCATAGAGGCACCGTGTCCTCAAGGCCTCAGTCAGACGTTGTTTTCAAAAGACTAAGAGAGCGACATTCATCTTTTATATACAGTCTGTGGTCGTGTTTAATTGACGCTGGTTTAAAACAATGGCTTTGAAGCATGGATGTCTCATTTTGTTAAAGGCCTGCTGCCTTGACTTCTCTCTCCCTGTTGCCTCCTTCGTTTGCATCCTGCTTGGAGGGACTAAGGAAAGGAGTTAAGGAAAGGAACTGAGAGTTTACAAACTAGTTAGTTTATCATAATAGCATGCTAACAGCGATAATGGTAGCATGTTGGTATTTAGCAAGTATTTAGTTATTATTGCTGTTTGTTAGTAAACTAAAGTATTACACTAATTGACTAACCTGATGAAAAGTCAGAGGATCAAGCTAGCCTCTACTCCTGAGGACAATGAATGTGTCACATTCACACGAGGCCACGACTGAAATCTGAACAGGCACCATTTGAGCCACCCTTTAATCAATGAGCGTACACTTATCAGATGCTGTCTGAGCTCCTGCAATCATACAGTTTTTCTAATCTGGAGCCTGAGCTATTTTCCAACATCTATAAAAAAGATTCTGGAGGCTAATGTTTAGCATTCGAGATCTGCCCCCATAATAATTATAAATGAGGAGTCAGAAGAGCTGCAGAACCTAAACATGCAGCCAGGATGTTCATTCTGTGGACGTTTCCATATGTAGTGGAGGAAAGTTCCCACTTCCATTCCACCGCAAAGGATCCTCCCTCAGTTTCAGGCTACGGGGGCTGATTACAGTAATATTGGTGCCATTTCATGTTTCTGTGCAGCATTCCTGCAGAAAGTCTAATTAATAGATGCTACCCAGTTATTATGTGTAAATTATGTGAAAATAGGTCCAAAAATGTTTTTTACCCTTAAGAGCAATTTTCTCAGTTGTTTCATAATAGGACTAAATTTGCAGCCCTCCCAGATCAGCAGCGGTGTGTATGCTGCAGTCATCACCACTTTCACCACGGTGGGAATTTTGAACCTAAATTCAGCAGAGCTGTTTTCAAAAAACAGGGACGTATCTATTTCCAGTGAGAAAACCCCAAAGCCCAGACCAAGTCTAACAATAATGAGGGGAGTTTTACAAGTGTAGCAACAGCAGAGCTCTTTGGAGAGAAAACATTATGATTGCATTAGATGAGCTGGCAGTCCACAGTCAGCACTTCTCTGTGGTTGCTGCTGCTTTGTGAACGAGCCCGATCGCAACCTCCCTCCTGATTTCAACTGCAAGTCAGCTGCGTGATCTAAACACGAAGGTTCGCTGTGTATTGTTCCTGAGCAATTACACCACCGTCCCGTGTAGGACACAATGGAACCAACGCAAACAGAAACCCGATATCCCTTTGAGCAGCTCGCTGTCCGATGAGCCCGAGGAGAGACAGGCTGTGTTCATGTGTGTGACAGCAGAAAGGACGTCTTTAACTCAACATCATATTACATCCCATAAATGATCCCTGTTTTCCTCCCCTCATAGAGGAGCTCAGGAGGAAAGGAATGCAGGACTATCTTATCCGGCAGCGATTAGATGCTATAGCTTCAGTTTTATGATGACACAGAGGGAAATGGGTGCGTATCAGACGCCACCCTGCTGGATTATTGATAATTGGGCAATATTTACGGTGCTCCTTGGCGGTAATGGGTCAGTTGTATTTACCTAGCGATAAGGCTTTATTGCTTTTATGGCAGGGAACTAAAGCAATTACCAGCGCTAGGGCAAACAGCCTGCTGCTCCCTCCCTGTGTGTGTGTGT
>NW_007578247.1:40444-59908 GCF_000690725.1 Stegastes partitus
TAGGGACTTCTTGGCCATGAGTGTGCCACAGTGTTCTGGTTCCAGTGCTAGACTTAGCAGCAGTTCTTTGTGTTTCCACCACCTAAGGACCGGCTCCAGGTTCTCAAAACTGGTGGTTAGCGAGCACCAAGTCTTTGCTGGGCCAGAGCTAAGCACCAAGCATGTCTGGGGCTGGGGGCAGGGTTATCGTGACCAACGAGACTAATGAATGGGACACACAAGCGGTGATTTGTGTCAGGACGTCCCTGATCCGATCACGGATGTATTAGACTGAGTCCCGGGACACACGGAAGTTTTGCACAAACTGTTGCGCGCTGAAATCCGGTTCGATTGTGTCCCACCAGCAGCACCACAGTGGTGGAAAACTTTTCTAACTTCGGTGTACTGCTGTATTTACACTTAGAAATGAAGTCTTTGTGCTGCGTTTTTTTGGCTCATAGAGAAGACAGCACAAGAAAAAGTCATTTGGTTTCATCTTGGACAAATCTGACATTAGAACGCTCTAGTTTACTCTTTTTAAAGTCACACACTGATCAGTTCTTCAGGCAGCACATAAACATTACGGTAAAAGTCAGTATAGAAAACATAAGTAGGGTGCAGTTGTAGGAGGTAATCTGATCAGATCCGGGCGATCGGATTAAATCAAATCTTGAAAATGGGTTTTTCAAAGGAAAGAACTTCTCTAAAATTGGATTTGATCGTGTAATTTAATCTTGGTTTTGCTCTGAATCAAACATTCTGTATGTGTTGGAGGCCGTGGGACTGAGAGCTGCGAAATCCTGAAGGTTTGCAGCGTCACCCTTTTCCAGGATGTTTTCAGGAGCATTACATATATTTTTTAAAATATCAGCGTAGTACTTGTACTTGGTTGATTTTATTGGAGGAGCTGCAGGTGTGAGCTCATCTTCAGCACAGCAGCACATGAATACAGAGTGATCAATGAGAGACGGCGAAATGAAAACCAGTTTAGAACCTTTAGATGAACAGAGTTTGCCAGTTATGGGTTTGACTTCGGGGCAGTTCAAGGTTTGTCTTTGAGCTTTTACTCACCCAAACCGCAGGGCCTGTTGCTGAGGGTGGCTGCCTGCGTTTCATTTGAGGGTTGATGTGTTTGTGAGGAACAGCAGGAGTGGCAGCGTCACACTTAGCTCAGCTCAGCGTGAGCCGAGGGCCACTCAGCCCCAAAGTGTTCTCCCGACCGCACTAATGTGCCCAATGTATTTTTAGGCTTTTTTGAAAGCTCCTCTCTCATGTATATGATGAGAGCCTGCTCCGACAAATATTTAGATTTGGACCCACGTGATTCTCAATCAGTGCAAACATTCACTGTCCCGATGCTGCGAGAGCCCCATAAACACTCAGAGGAAGCCGTCCCTCCATATTAGCGCAATTACTCCAACTATTTTCTCATGGCTTCCTATTTTCACAGAAACAGCTTTATATAATCACGGATAATGACGCAGACGCTACGTTAAGCTTTTCTGGTGGCCAACACGGCCGAGGCAGGCGGGCTTTGAAACAAAGACGGTGTAAATGTGTGAGTCAGTTATCGGCTCCAGTGGAGCTATGCAAGGCCTCCAGACAGGCCTGTTGATGTGAAAGTGTTGCCCCCTCCTCGGTGACCCTGGAGCAAAGGAGGGGCCGCGAGGGGCACGTCGAGGGCCCGGGGTGTGATGGTTATCTCTGGGGTAGAGTTACAGCGAGCAGTCAGGGGGCGTCGCAGGGTGGCGGGCGCAGGGAGTCGCCCCCGTCTCCTTCTTTTCTGTTCTCAGAATGAGCCGCTGTTTCTCCAGGAGTCCAGGAGTTTGTGCTTGTGTCCCTCCACCACCTCCTCCGATCCCACCTCCCGCCTCACTGCTCCAGGGAAAAGAGGAATCCGGCCCAACTGCTGCCTCCAATCCAGTCGCCCAGCGCCACTTGTCTCACACAAAGACACACACAGTCAGAGGGGCTCAAACGCTGTCTGAACTGGTTGTGTAACAAGTCAGTTATTCAAATTTAAAATCACATTTAATTTCAGCCAAGAAGTTGTTTTTTTGTGTGTCAGCTCAAACCTATCTCGGTTTTACCCAAACAACTACTAATCAAGCAAAATTCTGACTTTAAAAGTTTGTAAAAGCCACTTCAATTAATATTTTTATGTTAACGCAAAAGGGGTGAAACAGACTAGTCACCTGACGCTGGCTTTTCCCCTCAGCTTTCCATTTTAGCTCATTTTCTTTGGTTTAATGGCCGACAATTTCACAGTTGCAAAAGAGCTCCACCAAAATGTGTCACATGAACTGCACATCTCCACACTGCAGACAAAGTTAGTGCTGTTGGCCAACATCCTGGAGCATTCAGCAAAGATATTTAACAAAGGAGACAGTGGGGACCATGTGATGGGGACCAAGACCAGAGCTAAAAAGGCAAGTAAATATTGGACTTGGATGTGCTCATCTTGTTCAGTGCCTGCTGTAAAAAATGTCTGCGAACACATTACAGACATCAACTTCAAACTCCCTCTTTCTAGTTTCTCCATTTCAAACTCAAACCTTCCTTCTTTTGCCACAGTACCAGCAGTGGAATAAGGTCAGCTCACCCTTCTGGTAATTTGCTCCACATACACTGTGAGGTTTTTGAGCAGTGGATCAAATGGTTTGTTAGGATGCAGACAGAACGTGTTGAGGCCCGTCTGTATGGATAAAAGTCGACGGCATCTTCCTCATCCTGAGAGTCTTATCTCCTCTCCCATCACACCTTTCCTGAAAGGGAACTGGTATCTGCTGCAAGAAGGGGGAGGATGGGTGAGGGGGTGTATGACAGCAGCACTTGTACATCTGATTTTTAAGGACCCTGATCTTACACCTCATAAAAATCCATCCTCCTCCACTGCTATCATCAGCCTGTGAGTCTCGGGTAATGTGTGCCGATGTCTTGTTGTGAAGGATGTGACTCTAAGGTGTACCTGCTACCTTCAGTTAGTTATTTTTTGCTGCCTTTCCCAGATTACCTTTCACAACCTGCTCAAACTTGTTGCTTTCAGCCAGCGGTGGGTACACAGAGCTATAAATACAGCTAATAAGCTGGGAACACTGGGGAGTGTCTTTGACAGCAGCCACACCCCATATTCAAAACTTAATGTCCTCCAGCAACTTTGCATCACTAAACCATTTAAACATTACCTTTATAATTGGTGGTGTCCCTGTTTGAGCACAAAGGCTTCTAAAGATGTTGATGCTGGTCAGCCCAACGCTTTGATCTTAATAACTGAGGAGACTATTATAAAAGTGTTTGTGGACGTTGGTGCCGAATGCTGTTTTTGATGTCTGACCTTCTGCTGTAGCGCCATCCTCAGTACAAGACAACTCAGATCGACATTTTGAGCTCTTACTAACTTTCAAGAATGAGCTTTCACATTCAGAACTATAAGTTACCCCGAGGTGTTTCCTCCAGCACCACCCTCAGGACGCATTTTACATTTGTGACTCCACAATCAGGTTAATTCCAGCAGTGTTAATGTGGGGTGTGACGACGACTACCGCAGTGATTTAACCCATCAGTCCGCTCTCTTTAAAAGACAAAACAAAACCGAATCAGCCCTTTAAAACTGACTTTCTGTTTTAGCATTTCTGACAGAGAAACAGCAGATAGAAGTTTGATGAAGACGTCAAGTAGGATAGGAATTATTTTCCTGCCTTTGTCAGACATGAATAGCTGCTGGAATACATTCCAATCAATGTAAGAGTGTTTTTTTTTTTTTGGCTTGATGTCCTCCTGAATCATACATGTTACATGTAGTCACATTGATTGTCTCTAGTCTAAATCTCCTATGATGATTTTGCTATTCAGAGATTTAAAAATAAAAAGTTTTTTAAGGGGCGCAGTTGGTAGCACTGTTGCCTCGCAGCAAGAAGGTCGCCGGTTCGCATCCCGGTGGGGGCACCGGAATCTTTCTGTGTGGAGTTTGCATGTTCTCCCCGTGCAGCGTGGGTTCTCTCCAGGTTCTCCAGCTTCCTCCCACACAGTCCAAAAACATGTTGAGGTTAATTGGTGATTCTAAATTGTCCGTAGGTGTGAATGTGAGTGTGCTTGGTTGTCTGTCTCTAAGTGTAGCCCTGTGATAGACTGGTGACCTGTCCAGGGTGTCCCCTGCCTTCACCCTGAGTCAGCTGGGATAGACTCCAGCACCCCACAACCCTAATGAGGATTAAGTGGTGTATAGATAATGGATGGATGGAAGTTTTTTAAGTTAAACATCAATTTTGAAATTCCCATCCAATAAACCTTTGAGTTCTCCTTGAGGTCTGCATGGGCACCCTGATAAAATGTATAGATTTTTTTGTACAAAGTCCTGTACATAGACAAAGAATGTGGTTTTCAGAGATTCAATGTCAAAACCCAGAAGATTGATGAGTCCTGTTTTGCTTCTATCACAGGAAGTTTCAAAATGTGTAATAGATGTGAACTTGTAGAGGAACTGCGTCACAGAGAACACTTTTTTTTTTTGGCAGCAAACTGCGTCTTTTGCTCTCTGTGATAGTTTTGGACCAACATTAGTGCTAAAATGCAGAATAAGTCTCCTCCTTGTTCGGCCCTATCCGAACAAGGCCTGCAGGTCAGACTTGTGCTGAGTAGAAAATGACACAGAAACAGGACTTGGTCTGGGAAGACTGCATATCAACGTTTACACAAAAGTAAGTGTTCATTCAGACATAAAGCCGTCAGATGAACAGAAAGCAGCACATGTTTGAAAGGGCGCTACAGCATTTAACCGACTGATTGGAAGTGAATCAGAGGCAGGTTTGCTGATCAAAGCTGATTTAGACGTACTTATATGAATATTAACCAATGAAAATGAACCTGTAAAATATTCTGAATGTGATCATCAGTCAAGACTCTGTGAAACATGATGCTTGTCTGCTTTACTTCCAGTTTGTGGAAGTATTAGGAAGTATTAGCCGTAACTGGAAAATACAACCATAGAAAAGGAAATCTCAGATAATTGGTCACTTACAGTTTTCTTCAATCTCCTTTCATTTCATGCCCACTTACAGATTTATCTTTTACCATTTTAGCTCTTCCTGGAAAACCCCGAACCCATGGAGGCGTGTGAACTGTGCAAGATGACTTTTTTTTTTTTGCAAATGCCTTTTTGATCTAAAGGTGTAGATCTCTTTCTTTTTCTCTCACACTCACTCACTGGCTGGTGCTGTGACCCATAAGCCAGAACTCGTGACCAGAAGCCAGTGATCTAATGAAGCCTGCTCTGCTTGACTGGTCTGGAAGTGACTGGAGGTGGCACGAAGGCCAGCATCCCATTGACCCACATTCCGCTTTATATAACAACATTTACTCTGATGACATTTACAGCAGCCCGTTAACATCCGCGCACAATCCACTCCAGCTCCTGAGTGATCCACTTGCTTCACAGTTAAAGTTAAAAACGGCATTAATCACTCCCTTCGCTGACTCTCATTAAGAAATAATACTTTGGAGAGAATGATGCCGTCTGTGCCAGAGTGCTGTCGTATTAAAGGAGAAATATGGGGAGAAAATATTCGTCATATTTAGACTGTGACTCAGGAAGTATAGCCTCAGACGACAAGCGTGATCCTGTGGCCAGAGTATGTCTTGGCAGCGGTACAGAGAGTGTGTATAAATCTAATCTGTCTGGATGTGGTGCATGGAGCCAATGGTTAACCAGCCTGTTGTTCAGCCGTAGCCCACAGATAGAACGGGCTTGAAGGAAGCTGATTAGATACTCTAAGAGTAAATACAGAACCAGGCCAATGCTCTCTGGCACCGACCTACAATTAGACTCTTAATTATCATATTAAAAACACAAGGAAGGAATGTGACTCCCGTATCTATTTTCAGCTGTCTGAAACTGCTGCTGTCTGCTGGATGCTAAAAAGGCTGAGCGGATATTATTCTGTGATTCTTGTCTCGATGCCGTGTCCATGTCAAAGGCTGATGATCAGTAAAGTTATGCTCACAATTATCTGATAGACTGATAGTAATGGATTTGCAGTGACAGTAGAGTACATGTGTGCTTTTATTATCAAATAAATGGAAGGGCTTATTACGGCAGTCAGAGAGCAGGGCATCACAAACGAAGCTGTGTGCTTGTGTGGAAACACTTTTTCTGCATTAGTAAAGCTGTCTTGGAATGGTTTGACGGTTTATTATGTGTGTTTTTGTATCACAGACAGCTGTATGGGGCACATATTGGCCTTCACAGCCCCACTTCCTAAAAGCATCTTCAGGTTAAGTTGATCTTCGCTCAACTGATCAAGCTCAGTCTAAGATGACGGGTCCACAGGTGTTCACCTCTGATGTGATGGATAAGATGCAGCAAAAACTTTCCCAAATGGATGCCACAAGAAAATAAAATCTCATATTTAAAAGAAAAGGTTGAGGTGTTTATCAGCGATTGCTAGTGTGTAGGACAGGGTGATGATGCTACTTGATGGATTCCTCTGGAGCCCAAAACATGGTGGTGGGTTTGGAAGGCTGTATCTGGAGACACCAGTGTTTCCCATATTGGCAACACTTATTGTATTGTTGTACCGTTTGATTCCATTCTCTCTCTTTCTGATTTTTATTTTTTAGTTAAATATTTAGTTAATCAGAGCTAATCATAGAAATAGAAATAACTTGTGAATTATGGCATTATAACTTTGTTCTTGAGTTCTCTCTCCTTCTCGTCATGGTTGTGCTGTTTCCATAGAGGAGCAGGACTTAGCAGTGAAAAATGAGCCCACCGTAAATAAAAATGTGACCGGACTGCAAATTCAGAATGTTAATGTATTTAGTATAAGCTTGAGTACTTTATATGAAGTATTTTGGAAACTGTGAAGCAAAAAGTTTTCACTTGTGTGAACAGATGTAATCCATGTGGGCTGCAGTTTGAGGCCTGTTGTGACCAGAGGTGGTCGGACATTTGCTGTTTGCTTTGACAGCAATGAAACTCAATCACAGAGGATCTGAGGCTGACAGCATCAGTTTCTTTATGATGATACTGAAAATATTCGTTATCATAAGTCCTACCCTTAAGTGGTTTTATTGTGGTTCTTTTATTTTGTTCTTTTTAATATTTTGTGTTTTGTGCCTGCTTTCATCACCTTTTAGCAGTACCTTGATTTTTTTCTTTTTTAGAAATGTACCATATAAATAAAATTGTTACTTTTTTGTTTTGTATTCATTTACATTCTAAAAAATAAAGTATGTCAAATCATTTAAAGTACAGACATCGATCCCTGAATCGCTCTGATACCTCTGAAATCAACCTATTTATTATTGAGCAAGCTGTGATTCATGCACACAGTGAGCTGCAGTGTGGGCTGCAAACTCAGCTTCATTATTTTATATGTTATTAATTTCTGAACCTCATTTTTTTAACCCCAACCTGGTGAAAAAGATCCGGCCCCCGCCTGAAGAAGGCAACCTTGGGAAAAAAAAGCAATCCCAACAAATTTGGTTGGAAGATGAAAACTGAACATTTATTTTACTTTAGTGTGAAAAAATTACTATTTTTAATTTTGAGGGAAAAAAAAGTAAGGCCGGCAAAAAAAGCAAACAATGCTTTGCTGAAGGCATCTGAAAATATTGCAAAGAGTCACGCTGTAGAGATTTTATGTTTGATGGAGTGTAAAACACCAGACACTCCATGACCTGGCATCATCATTTAAATCAATCATGATCCACGTTGTTTAGGATTTACATTACAATGCCCAATATAGAGTTCCAGCACTTTTACAAGCTTGTCCAGCCTAACTAGAACCAGTTGAGGCCTTATTTTTGCTGTGCACACTCCCGTCCTTTGGGAGCTGACCCGTCCCTGCAGCCAGGCTTGTTAGAAACCCCGACCTCAGCCCCTCTGGCAGTCTTGTTAAGAGCTCTCACCTCTTCCCATCCCAGAGGGCCCCTGGTGCCCACGCTCTGACCTGGCCTGCCACTTTTCTGCCTCATCTCCCTTCCTATCAGTCTCCTCTCTGACCCCTCTGTCAGCCGGGACCACAGGTCAGCAGTCACCGGGATAATAGCCTTGAACGCTGCAGGGAGCAAAGGAAGGGAAGAAGCAGTTTGCATGCTTGCACACGAGAGACAACGAAGCTTCTTCTTCTGCCTCTGGTGTGTGTTAGTACTTACTGTGTGGCTTACTTGGTGGCAACAGGACTACATTGAATGTGTTCCCCAGATGTCCCTGAGCGAGGAGAATGAAGGGGAGCGAGGGAGTGCAAACAGGAAGTGGAAAGCATCACACAGGGCTGGGGAGACATCCTCCCATTCCTCAGCTAATTGGCTTGGCGGGTTAAAGGCTTTTAGCACATGGAGCGACTGGAGACCTCCTGATAACACAGACTCAGCAGACACTGCAGCGTCACTACTGACAGGGAGATATGACGACCAGCCGCAGTGCCACTAAAGCACTTTCACAGTTGCAGCACAAACACCAATCAAAGCTGTCTAAGAGTGAGGCAGTGTCAATTATTTTCATGTTTGTTTTAACTGGCTCCGACTCCTCCAGACAGTTTCCATGTCGGGCCGGGGAGCTATTCTCTTTTCCCTCTCGGTATTTTGTGAGCCATCCAGGGCTCCTAAATTAGACGCTTCAGACTGGTTTTACTGCGGCCTATCATCTCCTCTTGGCATTGTTGCAGACGTCAGGGCCCTGTTCGGCCGGGATGAGGCGATGCTTTTGGAGGATTCTCGCTCTCTCTTTCTTAAACTTCATCATTCTTTTGGTTCAGAAGCCACAGCAGCTGTTTCTAGAGGCACTGAGTCCTGCGCCTGAAATGGACTTCCAGGATATGGTCTTCCCACCAAGAAGTCTTTTTTCTTCATATGACATATCCATGCAACCCTTACTTTGGTATTGCTCCCACTTATAATACCTCATCTGTCATGTCAAAGGCTTAAGAGATAATTTAGAGGTGGCAGTGACGGATGATCTGGAGGACAGAACGGAAAGGAAAGAGCTTCCATACAACTGCCTAAGCACTGTGATTATAACTTGTCATAAACAACAACAATAGCAAAACAACAGTTTAGACATAAGCATAAATCTGGCTGCTCGGGTTGCATGGTTGAGGTCAGCGTGAGGCCGCAGTGGATTCTGGGATGCACGATGTGAGGCAGGCTGGAGCTGAGGTGGCAGAGCAGACGGAGATAAAGAGCAGAGTGCAAGATAGGGGTGAAAGACAGAGGAGCAGAGGTAGAGAGGCATAAAGGCAGAGAAGATAGTAGTGGCAGAGATATGAAAGGAAGCTGGAGTGCCGGACTGAGGAAAGAGCGATGGAGGAGCATAAGGAGGGAGAAGACAAGGGAAACGAGATGCTGGTTGCTACTGTCAGTCTGTGGAAGCTCAGTAACACCTCACAGTAGAGAGCCTTTATCTACAGACTCCCCCAAACCTGATAAAGACAGCTGCCACTTCCAGACGTGTTCATCTCTGCACGCAATAAACTTAGACAAGCTTGACAATGTGCATGTCCACCACGTATACCGCACACAGGGTGTCACCAAGCACCCATAAAGTCTGGCAGTGTGTGCTTCATCTTTTGCGACACATGCAGATATGCAGGAAAAATCAAGATAAAAATCTGTTTTCTAGTTGCCTGTAATTTAACCATATGTGTAGATTGTCAGTCATCCAGGTGATCTTAAGTATTTCAGTGGAAGGCAAATCGACTTTCTGGTTCTTGAAGATGCTTGGTTGTTCATCCAAGAGGCTTCTTCAGTTCTACCTGATCAATGGGGAGTTCCAGGTATTGATTCTCACCTCTTAACCACATGGCTGATGGCCTGTGACCACCCAGGACTCAAAGTGTTAGTGGTGGTAAAATGCATCTCAGGACTGCATTATGAGTACATGATAAGTGATGTTGTAGAGTCCCTCCTCAGTTTAGCGATAGGAAGGATCATAAGTCCTTCTACTGAAGCACGTAGCTGAAATTGTTTTAGCTAATGTCTATTTATCAGATACATTGATGACTAAACCACTCACATATGGGTTATTTAAGCCCTACCTGGCCAGTCTAACAGCGTTTTATGTATGTTATAGGCTCAGCTTTCACTTCAAGTCTTTTGTCTTCTGTTCTTGGTGCATGACTACAGTGATTCAGTCGTTTTCTATTCATACTATTGCTTCCCCAATTTTTGTCTGATCACAGTGGTGACAGATCGTGATTGATTGTGGTTCATCTAAAAATATGTTACACCTTATTTACCAGATTTGTCTTCTGTAAGTCTCCGTCGTGTTGCTTTAAAGTGGTAAGAAGAAGGCTCACGGACAAGATAACACAGACTGATAGTGATGTTTTAAAGGACAGAAGATCAGGTATGTGGATGAACAGATGCACTTACACATCTTTAACATCTGGCCAGAGTGTATCTTAAACCACCTCCCAGGTTTAAAAAGCTGGATTGCACTGTCTCTTGGCAACATGGCACATATATAAATTCTTAGTTATACAGGAGATCCTGAATTTTCCTCTCTTACCAAGATGTTGTTTCCAATCTAGATTAGCAATCATAGTTTCAAGGAAGCCTCAGGACCTGCACACTGATATTACAATCGGCTCCATATTCTGCTCCACAGGCCCCCACCTCATCACTTTCCAGCTCGAATGCCGAGAAGGCACCACTGTGTCCATTGCATCATGCTTCGACTGTCAGGATTCATGAGTCCGAGGCCGTTGACCTCACGTCTAGAGAGGGAGCTTTTCAGATTTTTTAAATTCATTCATTTATATGTCAGCGCTGGCACCCTTACACCTACCTCAGTTTTCTTTTGTGCACGGATGAATGAAGAGAATGAATCTGTGTCTGAGTGCCAGTTTGAGGCCAGAGGTCTTTGAAACTGAAGTGGAAAGTTGGCTGCGGTACTCAGCCTGGGTCAGGGAGTGGAGACCAACATGGCACCAAATGGTACAGTTCTGATGTTGGTGCTGGTGGACAGCTGGCAGCGCCGTGCTCATTCCTTCCCTTCCTTCTGCCATCTTTGTCTCCCTGTGCTACTTAGCTAACCATATGCAGGAAATCCCCCGGACGGTCCCGGATGCGACTTAACCGTGGCTTTAATGAACACTCCGGCTCGACAGAACGGCCCTTTTCCTGTTTACTGACGGCCTGACAGCAAGACCAACAGTAAACACACCTCTCTTTCAGCACTCCCTTCCTCCATCTGTCTGTTCCTCCTTGCCCTGAGGCTGGTCAGGCCTCTCCCTGCAACATCCTGGTTTGTCCCTGGAAGGACTGAAGTCAGCAAATTGCTCTAACCAGACAAACAGGGGATAAAGGAGAGTACATGCGTTAGCTCTTAGTCCTTCTGCTAAAAAAGAAGACGCACTGAATGCATTGATTGACTTAACTGCTGGTATTGCAGATCAGAGGAGATTAAAGGACTTTAGTCAGAGAATAAGAAAAAGACAGCGAGTTCTCTGTAGTGATGCAGAATGCATACTTTCTTGGATTTATATTAAGCCAATCCAACCAACTCCTCCCCCTCCTCTATTCTGACCCCAAGAAACCCAAATCACCCAGAATAAAAATAATTGGTGGTCTCGTCTCCAGTTCTGACTGGAATGAAGTCTGTATGGAAGAGCCGCAGCTCTTGGCAGGCGCCACCTCTCCAGTCTTATCCTGAGGAAGAGGAGATTTGGCCCCAGCTCGAGTAAACATGCCGCGGTTTTAACCTCTGTCACCCAACATCCCTGACATGGCTCTATCACAGCACACCAGGCAGTTTCATTAAAGCCACAGGGCGGATCGGTGAGCACGGAGAAGTGACACATCCTCTTTGACCCAAAATGGCAGCCAGCGCCTGACGTGTCAGATCCGTAGGCGCAGACAGTTTAGCATGTCTGTGAAACCCTGTGGCATTACCAACTTATGTCAGGATCTCCCTTCAATTTAGGGCTTATTTTTAACCTCATCCAAAATGTTTGCATCTGTTCATCACTGATAATTGTAACAAGCTTAACATTATTGAAAACCCTCTTCCTCCCTCACCATCAGTGGTGGGACCCTCTCTCCGCTCACTTTGAAGTGTGAGGGTTCATTTCAAGCAGTAAATCCTGGTGGTATTGCTCCGTGGTTGGTCAGTACCTCTGGATCTTGGCTGATTATCCTCCAGTGTGACTGAGAGTGTTTATATGGGAGGGCCACCATTTAATTAAATAGGAATATTTTTTAGACCCTTTTAGCTGCAACCTTCTATGATTTCCTCACAAATAAAATCTTGGTTAAGTAAACATATTTCATGAAACACATACTCCCTGATGTGGTAATGAAAACATCCTGACTTTATGTGTACCAGAGACATTTGTTCTGATAGATATAAATGAATGCATGTGTCCAAGGGGGTATTTCTAGTGGGGATTTTAACCCTCAGTTAAGTCTCATAGCTTGTTGCACGGATTTATTGAAGGAGAAGACGATCCTTCATTGAAAAAAAACTTGCCCATCCATTCCTTTGGAAGTTGTGTACTCGGTAAAAAGCTTTGCTGAGCCGAGACCTCTGCTGGCCAAACCGACAAACTCTCTCTTTTCTCCTCATGCACATGAATGTGATGAAGGAAAAATAATCATATGTCTTTTACAGACTTTCTAAATGTTATCAGACCAAATAAATCAAATTCTGATGATAAGGAGGTTGTGCCACTCACAATAAAATGATTGTGTACACACGATGGACATGGAAGTTGTAGTAACCTGGTCTGGCCACAAATGAAAGAAAAAAATTGAACATTTGTTTGTTGTTCTTTATGATTTATGGCATTATAGCACTGTTCTCTCTTCTTCTGGCCGTGGTTGTGCTCTATCTATCTATCTATCTATCTATCTATCTATCTATCTATCTATCTATTTACAACAGACATTCAGTTTGATTTATGTTGGCACCATTACAGAAGTATTACTGAGGAACAATAATAAAGCAAACTGAGGCTGAATGAAGGGGAAACAACAGTCTGTAAAATCATGTTTAGTCTGCTATCTTTGCAAAGTGGAAACACTCAAAGTTCCCTACTATTGAAAAAAACAAACACGCTGAAGTCTCCTGTCGATTTATGAGCCATTTAAAGAACAAATATAAGGTCATTGTTCATTCAGCCAACTCCTTACTTTCCATTCACGTCTAAAAAAAAAAAAAAAAAAAGTGAAGAAGTACAAATAATTGCAGGTTGAGAGTTGAGAAAGGCATCAGAGAAACTGGGATAGGGTGTGGAGGCCTGATGATGTGGAGGCTTCGACTGAATCTGCACGCACAAACGCAAACTCCAGCTTTTCACCAGCGTCGCCATCAGTGTGTATTGAACAGGGAGTGGTGGTGGTGGCGCGCTGCATGGAAGGGAGGGACGCTGCAGGACTTATTACAGCGTAGTGTTCGGAAGGAAGAGACTGATGACAAGGCTGCAGAGACATTTAGAGGAGGGTTTGTGCTTCGGGACTGAACCAGATTTAAGCAGAGCCTCTGTGAAGCTGCAGCCAAACCTCTCACCACCACACCACACTCTGCTGGGCTGCACTCGAGCTCTGGAGCTGTGTGTGTGTGTGTGTGTACTTCTGCTGCAGAGCACGTACTGTACGTGTTTGAGCATTTCAAAACGGGCTTGTATGAACTTATGCATGCATATGTATTATATAAATGCATTTCAGCATGTAGGTGAAAGCTTCAGATATGTGCATGTAGTGTGTGTGTGTGTGTGTGTGTGTGTGTGTGTGTGTGTGTGTGTGTGTGTGTTTTAGCTTCGCCATCAGCCAGGCACCAGAGGAAAACAATGGATTTTCCCTGAAGGAGGTAAAACAACAGTGGATTTATATTTCCCCTCTCCCTCCCCCCTCCCTTTACCGCCTACAACATATTACTTTCATTGGACTGGAACACTCTCTCACCGTGAAAAGTCTCTGGCAAAACCCTCACGTCCCCCTCGTGCAGAATGCGGAGAAACTTGGACGCCTCCCTAAGCACTAATGCCGCCACACACATAGCCGAGGGGAGCCGACCCCTCGCTGCGCGCCTCTTATTTCCCCCTGCTAATGTTAAAGAACTGATGACTAAACAGCAGTAAGCCTTCTTATTGTATTAACTACCTGTGGCTGCTGTTGTTTTCATAATTTGGCTGACATTTATTCGGTGTAAAAGCTACTTTATGGGTTTATATGAGGCTGAGCATGAAAGCTGCTGCAGGGGAAAAAGGCATAAATCAGTTTACTATATATGTGTTGGCAATCACAGTTTTTCATAAAATATTACAGCCAGTGGTAAGTTTAAAGTTAACAACACTGCGAACATGTAAATGTCTGCAAAAACACCTCCATTGATTCATGTCAGGCGTTTACGTGGCGAAGTTCTGTGATTTTCAGAAATAACTAAGGCCTTGTCCACACGTAGCAGGGTTTTTGTAAAACCGAACATCCTCCCCCCATCTAGAAAAAACTTAACATACACACCACCTCGTTTAAAGAAAAGAATTCATCCACACCTAACCACATCAGTGTGTTGTTAAGCACATTCATATTCTATGTGAGGATGTAATAACTCTGACGACAGGAGCGACGACCGGGACGTACGGAAATTGTCGCGCCATTCCTCCAGGAGCATGATTTCTGTCTCAAAGTTCTCCCACCAGCTGGAAGTGCATCCCGGTCTGACCCAAAACCAGCATCGGTGTCTTTGATGGAGAACATGCCTCGGACGTGGAATGGCAAGATGGTGGAAAACAACCGTCCTTAACGTCGTCCTTCACCTGTGTTCTTGTAGCGGTATCTGGGTCTGGACAAGTTTTGACACAGTTTCGAGGGCACCCATTCCAAATGTAAACACAGGTCGCATCTGTGATGTAAAGAACATATTTTGTCGCAGGCAGTGATGTTTTGAAACCTAAAACCCCAGCTATTGATGTCTACATGCAGACACATAAATGGAGGATTCGCAGATCTTCGCTTTGGTCGAAGGTTTTTGAAAGGATTGTTTTCAATGCTGTAAATCTGCGCTTTCGTGTGGATGACAGGTCAAATCGTAGAAAAATATCTTGGTTTTGTGAGATACCCTGCTACGCGTGGACGAGGCCTAAAGCTTTATAAATGTGTGTTTGAAAAATCCAAACCTATTCAAACTAACATCTAATGTATTTTCTTTCAATCAGCTACATACAACAAAAGTCATGTGGTCCTCAAATATAGAAATCCATTAAAGGTTAGACTAGATTAGATGTATATTATCCCGAAAGTTTCCAACAATTTACTGGTATCCATAACTTTATTCAGTGTATTACTTCCGCAGACTTTAAAAATGGTAGGGGGCAGAATCACATGACTTCATTGAGCCAATCAACGAAGGTCAGGCTGCATCACAACACAGTCACTGTGACCTCTGACCAATCATGAGTGAGCAAGACAGATATCTTGACCAAGTGTCAGAATGTCTGTAAGTATAACTGGTGATTTGGAAATACATGTTCATTTCCGATCTTTATATGTGTATTTTTTTACAATAATTTATCCACGTATTATTATTTTTTTAACCCTAAGTGTGTGAGGAATCATATGTGGTAACTGCTTTAACTTTGATGTGCAGTCTAAATATGAAAGTTTTTAAAAAGTGCAGCCTCACTCCAGGGTTGAAATATTAAATTTCCAAGTATTTCAGTGATTGCCTTATAAAGGGTTAAAGCTGCATTTTTTTTCTCCTCTGGTTGCAAAAAAATACAAATAAAAATTCTGACAGTTTCTGAAAAAATTATCCAAATTCTCAAATGAATTATTACCTCAGAAAACCTTTTACTAATGAGTTTATGGACTGTCACTAGTTTAAAATCTTTCTGAATATGGCAGGATTTTAATTTTTCTAAATTCTGGTCCTATTTATAGAAAAATAGATGATAAAACAGGTTTCGGGCAGGGCTCCATTGTGGTTGACTGGTTGCTAACGTACTGCTGTGGGTCCTCAGGGTCTCTGTCACCCCTCATGTCTGGTCAAATGACCAAGATGGCAACAACCTAATTCAAAATCTGAGGCTTCAAAACAGTCACAAACCAGTGGATGATGTCACAGTGACAATGGTCCTACAGCTCAGATGGAAAGTGTATTTTATAAACCTTGGAAGTAAGAGGTTCCCACACATTGAGAATTTTGAACTCAAACATGATCAGAAGTGTAATGTATATATGTCTCTAACATTTGAAGGGTTTTCAGAATTTCATGTAAACAGTAGCAGTCCTCAAACCTAACAAACTGTAACTGCCAAATCTGAAACCAAACCCTCCTTAACGGTTCACATTTCTGTTTTTGTGCCTCAGTTATGTTGCAATAAATGCCTGATCTGCCCGGTTCTCTTCTTCGGGCAGATGTATTCTCACAGGTGCAGTTTTACTGTCGTTGGTTACTTTGCACGAGGGACTGAAAGTTCAGCATTCTTGTACTTTGGCCGAACATTTTTTTGCAAATGACCGTAAACTGCCTCAAACCCAGGAGAGCTGCTGAACCCTGAGCAGGTAGCATAAATTACACACACTTAGTCAAACCCACCTTCACTCCTGAAATGAGGTGATAGCAACGGTTTTAAAAATGACTCCCCTAAGGACTGAATGAGCTCATCACTGGGCAGAACCGCCCTGTGTGAGAGCAAATGTGCGAATTAAAGGCGAGCAGTCCGGTCAGACAGCGTGCATAAAGTAGCTGTTGGCCTGGTGAGGAAAAGCCCCTGGCAGCCAGGCTGTCTGGGGTTGAAGTTTCATTATCATCTCCTATCAAGTGTCTTCCATTGAGCCCGATGAATCACAGGATTACAGGGAAACAGAGCATTGTTGTCTGAAGGCGTCAGTGCCTCTGATCCATGTCTCTCCACCCACCCACCCTGCTCCCCTTTGCCCGCCCTGGTCATAAAGCCAGGCGGTGCCCCTCTCGCTCTCCTCTCTGTCACTATGTGTCTCTGTCTTCTTGGTAACCACTGGTCCTGCTCTCTCCTTCTTTCATGATGTCTGCCCCATCCAGGACTGACCAGACCTCTTGTGATGGATCATAGGCTGCAGCGCCACACTGGCACACACTGGACTGACCTCTGCATCAATGGTCAGGCTTTAATTAAAGGCATAAATCAGCAGAGTTTATCAAGAGATGTTTGCGAGACTGCGATGTGCTGCTGCACTCTGATCATATGTACACTTACTGTACAGTGTATATACATAGAAGGTATGCTGATGATGTAAAATAGGGAAGTTTTGAATAACTTCTCTTTAATAACATAAAGCTGTATGTTAATGGAACTGTTGGCTGCTTGGAGACAGTAGAGCAGCTGGAAAACACAACACTGACATATTATCCTTCTTTATAGCCAATCTGACTAATGAATTAAAACGGGTGAAACAAAAACAGCTCTTTACGCATCCAGAGGACAACATTTTAAGCCACCTGTTGAATCTAAATCCCTCTCATTTATTCTCTGTTTTGGTCTCCACCAGTTCCTGAGGGAAACATCAGTCTCTGTGGTTGCTGAATGATCTGTTAAGTTGGACAGCCAGGTTTTTTTTCCAGAATTTTATGCTAAAAATGACGGCCAGATGTGAAGGTGAGCAACATGTGCCTCACAAAAATCAAAACATCAAGCTACAAACTCAAAGGTTCTGTTAGGTTGGGTGAAACTGTCTAATTCTCAGTGGCTTATTCTTTAGGGCAGCCTTAGAGATGGACTTTTTTTTTTGGCGCTTAAATTGGGCGCCAACTGAATTTCACATTTAAAGGGACAATTTCAGGATGATCTATTTTGTGCGTTCACCCACACGTTCTCCTTCTCGCTGCCAACAGAACTGCGAGCACGAGGCCCCGGCATAAAGCACGGGCTTGTCAGAAGGAGGCCGGTAAATGGAGGTGCTCTGTTTCATGAACTGTGACTGAACTTGTTCAAAATGGGTAGAAATGTTAGACAAATATGGTGTCTGAAAACCTCAGAAACGTCGTTCTTCCGCCCCTGCCTCAAGGCGCCCCCTCCTCCTCCTCCTACCCCGAGCCTCCTCCCGCCCCTCCGCCGCCCACAAGCCTTCATCCTCTGCCAGTCCACGGCCTGACATTTTCCAAGGCTGCCAGGACAGGGGCCTGCATGTAAGAGAAAAAGAGCGAGAGAGTCATAGAAACAGAGAGAGAGAGGGGCCCCTTAGATTTACAGTATGTTGAGAGTTTTTTTCCCCCCTTTTCGCTGAGCTGTTCCACATCACACCGTTCAGAAAGGTCACCGGCGGGTGTCTCACCTTTCTCATCCTCCTCTTTTTTTTTTTTTTTTTTTCTTGGTCAGTACAGCTACGTAAGTCCGACGGCTTCAAACGGAGAGATATGCAGTTTAATGTGCAACTGGCAGTTATACAGATTTATTAAGATGTTGGAGGCAAGGAAGGAGAAGGAATTCTGACGTCTGCACAGCAAAGTATGCATCATAAAAAGTTAATGCAGCACTCAGAGTTGACTCAGTTTTTCAAGGTCTAAATTAGCCAACCTTTTTTTTTTTTTTGAATTAGCTTCAAAGAACTAGTTTCTGACCCAGACTTAGTGGTTTGCCTTCCTGTGATTTCCTTTTATACTGGTAGGATTTCTTAAAACAAAATTGCACTCAGTATAGAAAGAATAAAGGTTAATATGGATGGTTCAGATTCTTGCGGCGTGTAAGCCAGTCAATCAAAAGCGACACCACCACTGACGCTCTTGTATAAAGAAAGCAGACAGATAAGTCGAGTAAATCACCCCTGTTGATGGGATTATGGTGAGTTAGTCTACAGCAGTGGCAGGAAGGCCCTGTTTCCCTACACCTCCTCACCGACAGCGACATGAATAACCTTCTATTTTCCTCCCCTCCTCTCCCACACGCAGAGCCTGCTGACAAAGACGCCCATTTTATGTGCCATGTTTGATTTGATAAGTGGCAAATCTGAGTGACGGGACGCCTTTGTGAGACAGAGGGGGAGAAAGAAAATTCCCCGCTCCATTGGTGGAGGACAATTATGACTAAGGGACTTCTGTGAAGTTTGCAGGGGAAAGTGTGTTTATGTGTGTGTCTGGAAGCGGGGGGAGTAAAATTGAGATAATAACCCTGCCTATTGTCTCGCATTCAATTATGAGACAAAGGTGTGTCTTTGCCAGGGATGGGGATGAGCGCGGCCCTGCCTCGGGCTTCTCACGGAGCTGGATGGCATGTAATTCACTTGAACTGTGGATGTTTGAACTTTAACTTTTTGGGAGTTCACACAGAAAGGAACACAATCGACTTGAAATCATGTGGCTGGATTTTTGGCAGCTGACCGTGAACCAAACTCCTCCCATGACCAGCGATTACCCAACAACAGTGGATCTGTCAAGCTCTGAGCTTCGATACATGCTGGAGCCGTCTACAATATAAAATCATGCAAACTGCTCGTATATAAGATGTTTGCAGGGCTGTGTGATTTGTACGGTGGCCCAGAAGTGTCACAACAAAACAAAAGCCACAACAC
>NW_007578247.1:60801-127125 GCF_000690725.1 Stegastes partitus
ACAATATGTAAGACAGCAACAAACATTGTGGAGGCCAGCGACTGCAGATCAGAGACGTGTAGCTCCAGATCCAAAGAAACCTGCAGAGAGGACAAAACATTTTGTTAGCTACAGTAGCAATATAAGATAAGATCATTCTTTACTGATGCCACAGGGGAAATCTGGGCATTGCAACAGCACTAGACAACTATTATGTGTTGGGGGCTGCTGAGTCCTCTGCCGTTGTACAGTCTGATGTCAGTGGGCACAAAGGAGCTCCTGAAGTTCTGCATGTCGGTGGGATGATGCGCTGGCTGAACGAGCTGCCCATCTGCCATCGTGGAGAGGGTGAGAGGGCTTATCCAGGATGGCTTTTATTTTTTGTCCCTTCATCCTCCTCTCTGACTCCAGACTGTCCAGTTCAAGCCCCACCACAGAACGGGCCTTCCTCACTAGTTTGATGAGTCTGCTGGCCTCACCCACCTTGAGGCTGCCCCCCCTCAGCACACCAAAGCAAAGAACAGGACGCTGGCCACTACAGACTGGTGAAAGGACTTCAGTAGCCTATTGCATTAAATGATCTGAGTCTCATCAGGAAGAACAGCCTGCTCTGTCCTTTCCTGAGGAAGACGTCAGTGTTTTGAGACCTTATAATACAATGTTAAGGCAATTGTTTCCGCTTGTCCACACACAAGGGTCTTCTAGCCCATCCATTGGCTACACCCACATGGTCCTGTAGAGAGTTGCAAAGCACTGAAGTCTGTCCCACCTAACACTGGGCAGGAAGCAGACGACAGCCTAAACAGGTTGGCAGTTCATGACATGGAGAAACAGACAATCAACCATCAGCACTAGTGCAGGAGGTTCCATGGTGTAATGGTCAGCACTCTGGACTCTGAATCCAGCGATCCGAGTTCAAATCTCGGTGGAACCTGCTGTTTGCAGAGCTCAACAAAATTCTTGACCCTCCTCTGACAGTTTCACAATCAGCAGGAACCTGAAAAGTTCTTGTATTGATGCAAATGTACAACATGTAAAGGAGAGCTGTCATGTTTCCTGCAGATTGTTATGACCCTTAATAGTATTGTATATATATATAGTATAGTTTATAGTATTGTGTGTATTCGTGTGTTGGTGCATTTCTGTCTCTCCTCAGTGTGTGTGTGTGTGTGTGTGTGTGTGTTCATGGTTTGTGAATGAGTGGATTAGGAGCAGGTGGTGACCATTGATTGGCTGCCTCGCCTGATTCCTGCCACGCGATTGGTCAGGGGACGGGTCCATCATCTATTTGAACAGCCCGCCAACTGTACTCGGCGTCCTCACCTTTGCAGCCTCGCCACCACAAGGAATGCCAGTTTGCCATCGTGTCTGTGCTGCAGGATGCGGCAGCAACATCTCTAGTTTGTCAGTAGTTGTGCACTACGGACTTTGTGACTTTTGTGAACTTGTAAATATTGTAAATAGTCAGAGAGCAGAAGCAGGAGGGAGAGGCCTTTTTCTTTTAACCCCTTTTCTCCTGTTTTGTTTCATAGGAGGCAGGTAAGATTATTGTCTTTTATTTACCTTTTCTTTTGTCAGGGAAGCTCGGGTTAATTTAGAGGTTTTTTGTTTTTTATGTTGGCACGTCTCCCTCTGAACTTATAAAATAAAAGATACTGCTGGTTTTTGACACTTGGCGTTCTGGTTGCTGGCCTTTTCTTGGAGAAGGAAGTCTGGTGGAGCAAAAACTCATATTATGCCAGCGGTTCCCCTAGACCGGGGCGTAACAATATGTGGAATGTGAGAGGAGATAAAACCTAAAAATCAACCTTTATTAATTTATTAATCCCACAGTTCGGAAAGTTGCATTGTTACAGCAGTCGGAGATAATGCAAAAATTAATATCAGTACAAAAAAACACTCAAATTATACACAAGGACTAGTTCTAGAAATAACAGTAGTGCCTATAACAGTGGTCCTGCACAAATTCTTACATGAATAGAAATACTGAGAAGTATTCATGCCGGACAGATTTGTATCTATGTTGCACAGATTTGTCCATCGGTAGAAAAAATAACGGTAAAGCACATATCCTAGTGTTCTGGGTTTTTCAGTGTACAACATTTTCATAATTGACAGCTATGACTGCTTTGATATTAAACTAAAAATAAATCTGACAGTTGTTGGGGGTGTGGTTTACTGGGAGCAGTGCTGGTTGTAAAGTCTGACAGCAGTAAAGAAGGACCTGCGGTGTCTCTGTCACACACTGAAGGAAAGATTTAAAGTCTTCTGGAGAATGCAGGCATCGATCCTGCTACCTCTCGCATGCTAAGCAAGCGCTCTACCATTTGAGCTAACTCCCCTCTGCGTCATCAGTAGTATGTACAGAAGTCTGCTGCTTCACAGTGACTATGGACGAACATTTATGTTCACAAACAGCTCACATATTGACTTATTACCGTAAATTCTGGACTATAAGCCGCTACTTTTTTCACACGCTTTGAACACTGCACTAAAATAATCATGCGGCTAATTTATTTTTACAATTTGGCCTCGAGATGAAAGTGACATTGAGAGCGACAACGAAAGAGAGACTGAGGAAGTGTGTGATGATGGAATTCTGAGGCTGTTTAATTCCGACACTGAAGAAGACGACTTTAGTGGTTTTAGTGCAGGAGGAAGATGAAGATAGCGATCAATGACTTTTCCTGATAGGATACTGTGTTTTTTATTTTTTTAACCAGCCGTGTTACAGGAACTGTTTGGAAAAAAAGCATTTACGGTACGTATGTGTGTATGTTACCGGTACGTATTTAATTAAAAGTTAAAAAAATCTTTCTGTGTAAATATCTCATGTTACAACGTGGACACCTGCAGCTTATAGACAAGTACGGCCTGTATATGTACAAAACTTGTTTTCTTTTTAAAGCTAGTGGATGCAGTCAGTAGTACATAATCTACAGTATGTTATTTTGAATCAGAAGTTATGTTAGCAACCCCCTGTGCAGGACCGGAGCATCCACTGTGCAGGTGCTGGTCCTGGATGTCCAGAGTTTCGGCCAACGATAGAAATATGAACAACCGGTCCAAGTCTGTTTTCACCTCTAGAGCAGAGCAATGCTGTTCCTTATTGACATCTTGGGAGAATACAGGTATTTCAGGCTGAGTCTTTGAAGATTATATCATGAATTATATCCATGTCCACATTTCAAACCCTTTTACGGGGCTTCTGTAAAGGAGGCAGCTGGAAACAATAAAAAATCAGCTGGAGATGAGGTTTTAGGCCAGCTGCAGAGTTAGCCAGGTACGACTGATGTGAAATTGAAGACCTGTTGTTTCAAAAATGACTGTGAATTTTAGTGGTAAATCTGTTATTATTGGAGACATCACGTAAGTAAACCAGCTTCTATCCGTTTAAACAAAATAAATAAAAGAAATGAATGTAGGATTCTGATCCCATCATTACTGAAGCTTTTTGCTATAAATACCAGCAAGGATCCTCTTTCTGGTGAAATGCAATGCTCAGGATTTAAACCCCTCATCACAAGGTTCTTCTGGTTTTAAATTCAACAAAATATGCACGTCTGACAAAACGCCAGTGTTTTCCATTCATAAATTTCTGAGCTGGTCTATTATATGTCTTCTGCACCAAGTCCATTTTCTCTGGTAGTCAGTTCCAAAGAGAAATGTTTTCCATTCATAAATTTCTGAGCTGGTCTATTACATGTCTTCTGCACCAAGTCCATTTTCTCTGGTAGTCAGTTCCAAAGAGAAATGTTTTCCCACAATAAATGCAAATGGATCATGTCAAGCCCACTTAGACTCCAGATACTGTTTTACCATTAGTCTAGTTTCAACTTGCAGCTCGTGAACCGAAGTTGTCCTCGTTATTGGATCTGTTTCTTTTTTTTTCTGAAAAATTGTAAACCCTCATTGGTTCTCACACATAACCCAGGTAGTACTCTGTGTAAGACCCATTTTGAAAGAAAAACAACAAGAAAAAATCAATTTCCTTGTCACATAGCTTGGCCCGAATCAGTTTGAAGAGAGTTACACGATCCACAAGGCCCTCCCGCTTCCTTCTGCAAACACTGAGACCTACATGGGGCGGCAGAAAGAAGAGAGAGGGCGGCCCATAAAGAGCCTCAGTCAAGTAAATACTTTACGTCGGAGCAAACCATTAAGGAAAAGGAAGTGCTTTGTCAATTCAAAACTTAATTTCCTGTGACAGAAAAAGCCACAAATGGAAATTCTTGGTATTTTCTCCGATGAGTTTATTTATGAACAAATATTGCTTAAAAATGTAAACACTGAGGTTCACTAATTTTGTTTTGATCTTTTCAGGCAGGGACAGTTAAATAAGGTTCACATGCAGCCAGAGCTGGTGCTTCTCATGCTGTGTGCTTGGCAGAGAAATATTTTGCACATACAAACATGTAATTAGGAAAAAAAAGGATCTAAATGAAAGAATAACAGCAGAAGTATATACTGGATATTGAAAAGATCCACTTATTCCAAAGCTGGGCTGCACCACTGTAGAGTCCATTCAGTGATCTCCTCAGTGTTTCCCAGCATTACAACACATGGATCTCTGCAAATAATAGTTATGGCCATCTGATGTCAGTTTTATGATGACTGTACTGTATTAAAGGGATAATACGTAACATTTCCGTCCTAAAATGTTTAAAGACAACCTGATCAAGGCACTTGTGTACTTGTATTTTCTCAGATGTCTTTGTGATCATAACTACCGCATGCAACAGAAGGAGCACACCAGTGAAATATGATTCCAAAGTGTACTCATTCTCAATCATTGCATTATTTTGAAGTTGACAAGTGGACTATTTCTATGAACATCCATCCATCCATACACCGCTTAACCTCACTAGGGTCATGGGGGGCTGGAGTCTATCCCAGCTGACTCAGGGTGAAGGCAGGGGACACCCTGGACAGGTCACCAGTCTATCACAGGGCTACACTTAGAGACAGACAACCAAGCACACTCACATTCACACCTACAGACAATTTAGAATCACCAATTAACCTCCACATGTTTTTGGACTGTATGGGAGGAAGAGGAGAACCCAGAGAGAACCCACACTGCACGGAGAGAACATGCAAACTCCACGCAGAAGGATCCCGGGTGTCCTCACTGAGACGTGAACCGGCGACCTTCTAGCTGCGAGGCAACACTGCTAACCGCTGATCCACCTTGCAGCCCCTTTTATAAACAATCAAAGCAAATATTGTACTTCAGAAGGACTATATAGGCCCCAAAAGAGAAACTCAAAGCAACAAAAGTGATCACTGACACGCAAGTTATAAAACCTGTGAGTAGCAGGTCTACGTAGAACATACCTCCTACCTCTGGGAGTTTCACTTGACTAAAAGGCTTCCGGCTAACTAACTCTGCCCGTCTCTTCTCCACGATAAATGCTCTCTCAAAGCAAGCTCACAGGCCTGTACGGTTCACACTGTAGAGTTGACAATATGGTATGCTAAAAGTCAGCATCCACACCAAAACAAAACACACAAACAAAAACTGTTTTTGAGTGTTCTGCTGATATATGCTTTTGGTCCACAGTGCACAGGGGAATGGAGAAATTCACAGCTGCAAAAACTTCCATTAACTCATGGTTGGTGGTGAGACAGCTCCAGAGGTTCTTGGAAAACCAAAAACAGTCTTAAAAAACTTATTTTTTTCTTTCACTTTGTGAAGTTTGATCAGCTGTGGTGTTTCAAAGCCACAGTCTGACTGATGGAACGCTGATTATTATATTTTATTTTTCAGCATAAAATGGGAAACTGTGTTTGTTTCTTCTACAATAACTGTAAAAATAGTTGCACTTAAGTCTTTACAGAGTAGACTGAGAGCAAAGGCTTGAGATAACAGCAGATCCATTAAATAATACACACGTATTACCAAAACTGTGTCTTTACAACATGTTATTTGTTGGGTATATTGTTGACTTTATATAATTATTGAGCACTTTCCTATTTAGACACCTCTTTAGAATTCATAAGTGTTTTAAAATAGTTGACATCCTTTATAACACACTATTATGCAGTTGTAAACAGTTATAAGGACATTTAAAGTTGTTGTTTTTTTTCCCATATAAACAGTTAAAACCACTCCAGTGAAGATATTGTTCACATCAGTACAAATGTGGATTATTACATTGCCATTTATAATCTTTTTATACCTTCTCATAATTTATAAAATCTAAAAGTAAACTCGGAAACTGCTGCTGCAGGGCAGGAAAATTATTATCTTTCTGACATTTTATTGTTTTATTTTATGGATTTAACGTTGCAATGAAATAATAGCTCGGAGAAATGTGTTTGGTCGGCGTGCCAGAGGCCCCGCTGAGGACGTTGTTTCATTTTATTTTATCCCGAGGTGAGAATAAACACCCGCTGGCATGTTACACAATACACATCGAGCAGCAGTGTGTTGAACCTGGATTTACATCCTTTCTTGACAACAGGAGCAGATTTTCATTCATTATTTTGTTTTCCATTGACGTATTATTTTTGTGGCTGACACACAATGAGTCATGTGACAGTCGGTTCGACACGACTCCTTCCTGCCGTCCCCCCTCCTCCCCTCTTCTCTTGGAGCTGGACTGGAGCTTTATGATGACTGATGGGTGGCGAGGCCTCTCTGCTAAACTTCTGTCAGCTGCCTTGCGCTCGGCTGCAACCAGACATGGTGGAACATGCCACACATGCACACCCGTGTTGACGCGACGCTGACCAAACGACCCTCCTCCGTAAAACACACTGGCTGCAACGCCCAGGAACCAACACACACTTGCGGATGCACAGATCCCTTCTCGCTCCATATGGACTCCAACTACTCTGGGCTTTATTTACTAACCGAAGAGGTAATGAAGGAAAATCACACAAAACCAGAGGTGGTGATGACGGAGGAGAAGAGGGGAGGAGGCGCCGCAGAGGGATGGAGAAGGAGATTTACTAATCCGGCTGAGGGGAAATGGGACTGTGATTTGTTCTCGTGAAATGTGAAATAAAATAGTGCCTCCTTTTGCTCGGTCCCGCTGAGGGTTTTTGTTAGCGGATATGTGGGACTGAGTGCTTGTTTGTTTGTGCGGGTGGGAGGGTGTGGCATGCGAGGAGGCCACGAGGAAGCAGAGGTCCGGAGAAGTTTTGAGGGAGGCGGTGAGGACTGTGGATGTGGGGTGGTGGTGGTTAGTAGCTGTGTTTGGGTTGAATGCCCGGAGCACAGCAGTGCGTCATCAGCATTTTACTGGACTCTCTCCACCAGCGCCGTTAAGAACAAAGGCAACAACCAAACTCACTGATGAATCACAAATGTCCCGGCAAAGCTCCAGAAAGCCTCCCCGGCCACGGAGGCTGAGAGTCAGGAACACACACACCACAGATTACTGCAGCCGAGGAGGAGACAGAGAGAGTTCCTCTGTGAAGGGAAATGAAGATTTGTGGGAGGCTCTCGTGCTCATCGGCCGGCCTGATGAGCGTGTGTGTGGGACGGACGGGGAGGAAGCACGGCTGGACGGGCCGACGGACAGAACTCCAGAGAGCTGCAGTGTTTTTATTCCAGTGTGCTATCAATGCACTGACTCATTCATCTTCACAGGCCCAGGTCTCGGCGCTCACCACAGGAACCGTGGAAAACAAAGAGTGGCCTTTTTACGATGGAAATTTCAGTTTAATGTGGATAACACTTTTCTATTTCAACCATTGTTTAGAGTGAAACGCGAGGTCATTTCAGCGCTGCAGCCAGGCCTTTTGAAAGTATACATAGTTTATATAAACATGTACAGTGCCCACTTGGGTACACTTTCAGCACTTTGTGGGTTTTGGACACAGGAAACATCAAATTCCATCGAGCAATGTTACGGCTACTTCACTGCTAGCAGAAAAACCAGTGCATGGGAACAGAAGAGTATAATTTGTGATGCATTGTAGAGAAGGAGTCACATGTGAAAAGCCACATGTGAATGCAAAGCACATGGGGTTTGCTGGTTTCCATACGTGAACATATGGAATTTCTTATTTCCCTTATGGAAACGGATTTTTTTATTTTTTGTGAATTATCACCATAGAGTTTGTTTTGAAAGAATAAGTCATTTTTCCATTTTATTTTTTTAATCTAAAATATACCGTGTAGCGTAACACATCTAACATTTCCAAAGCCAATATTTGAATATTTTTAAACTTCCTCACAACCATTTCTGCTCACATTACTCTCGTTCCCTGCCTTTCCTGGTCTATTTGAATATTTCTTACTGCCTCTAAATGTCTAGTAGAGGAACAGCATAAAGCTGCTGGCAGGAGTTTGTGAACTGCATTACCAGGTTGCTCATATACGTACATATGCTGTGATCCATTTACTTTGGAAGTCAGAGCTTGGAATGATGTCACACATAAGTTGACTGTGTTACAGCTTCAGACTGCGTTTAAAAAATGGACGTAGCCTCGGAGACTGAAAAATGAAGACGACACAAAAAGTCATTTTTTCCTAACAGCCAGCAGGGGGCGACTCCTCTGGTTAAAGATGTTAGAATGTATAGAAGTCTATGGGAAAATGGTACTACTTGTTACCTCAGTGAACATTTTCAAAATCTGATTTATCACATGTAGGATAAAAGAAACAACAACTTACTAAACTACTACCGCTGAAAGTTTTGCAGAGGATTTAAATCATGCAGCGAGGCAGCCCCGCTAGTTTCTTGCTTATTGCCCTGCATCCAAATGTTCCACCACAACTATTCTACCCATCACTATTTCGAGGGAACATCAAATCTTCGCTTAGTCCCGCCTACGACAACTGTGATTTCTTTAAAAAAAAGGAAAAAAAAAGCTTTCCACATAGCAGAATGATAGCACGGTGCAGTCAGACCATTATGGATGGACTGGCAAAGCAAGACTGACATTTTCCTAATGAGATTATGGTCTCAAGAACTAGTTTCAAGACTTTTTGAACAGACCACGGTGTTCATTTCGTAAATCCCGGTCACATTTAGAGTGAAATAGATGGTAAAACGGGATATGTAGGGCAGAGCGACCTTGTGATTGACAGATTACTACTACATTGCTGCGAGTTCTCAGTCAGATTCGCCTTTCGTCTGTTTTTTAAAAGACCAAGATGGTGATGGTCAAATTCCAAACTCGAGGCCTCGAAATGGAACTCCACAAGCCAATGGGTGATGTCACAGCCAATACGTCCATTCTTTATAACCAGTCTGTGGTTCCAGTGCAACAACCTTCATGTCCAGGTTAGCTGTTGTTTGCAATACCAATTATTTAACGAGACATTTTGCCCATACAAACACCACAAAAATATCACCACTGAAAATCAATGAGATTGTGTGTACAATCGATTTAATGAGGCACAAATAAGACAGTAATGCTAATTAACAATATTACTGCCACTTTCGCTACTGCGCGTTCACTGAGCAGCCATCTTGGAATTTGAGGTAAGAACTGATGATGTTGTTTTTGTTTTCTGGATCCGATCGTGTAACATCACTTGATATTAGCATATTATATGTCTCCCAGTTTGTTTGGTCTGGTGTATTAGCATGTTAGCATTTAGCAATTAGCAGTGAATGGAACACCTTTAACTTTACTTGTGACAATTTCTTTTAGTATAAACCAATTATTTGAACCATTAATAAGGTGAAATATAGTATGTCATTCAATTACAGTTCACATGGAATATGTGATTCGTATTAACTTCTGCAAACGATGTCAAAAGAATGAATGTGTCATGAGTTCAAACGCAAGTTTTAAACCCCTGTAAGGACACACTGCGCACGGGGAGGTGTTTGTAATTGTGTGTTTTCCTCTTTACCACCCTTATGATAGCCTACTCCAGCTCATATGCTAGATATTATCCCTCCCCTTTACCCTTATAAACACAGCTTCCACAGCAAAGGCGAGCCCAGGAATGACAAGACAGGCAATTTACTCATTTTACAAATTGGTTGGGGCTGCTGTGATCTTGCAGCTACTGTGTCCAATTAATGCGGTGTTCTGCTGCTGAGGCCGGCGAGGGCTGAACTAATGGCCCTAAGGTATGCCCTGGCTCTGCATCTTCATTCCCAGCACCCAGCTCCATCCCCTCCTCCTCCTCCTCCTCCTCCTCCTCCACACACACAGAGGCACGCAGACACACACCACATGCGCCCTCGCCACCGCGACCCGGCAGTTTGGCACCAGTGTCCGCTGGGGGGAGTCTGGGGGGTGAGGAGGGAAGAAAGGGAGGAGGAAGGAGGGAGGAGGGGGAGGAATCAGCTCAACATAAGTGGAGTTGTTCTAACACAGTGCTCCCTCTCTCCCTCTGTCTCTATCTTGTTCTCTCCCTCTCTGTCCTCCCGATGCGTCCCAGTGGAGCTGAAGGGAACTGAAGCTGCCTCAGTTGCTCGGTGCTACTTATAGAGTCAGTCCTATAGTGATGGGGAGGTTTGTGGTGGTAAACACTGGCCATTACCCGTCTCGCTGCAGTCTCAGAGACGTCAGTATGGCTTGGAAAGCCTCTCCAAAATGCAGGGAATTATAGCCCTTTGTGTCACTGGCTCGACCCGGCCGAAGACTCGCAGCATTGTCTCTGCTTTACTTTTTTAATGCTATTGGTTGGTTTGTGGCAAAGAGACGCACTTCATTTCATACATTACTTGTATGTGTGTCTTCGTCACTGCATGCATATCATCCCGTGTGTGTTTACTGTTTGCGGTGAAGCGAGCACTTAGGCGTATGTGTGCGTATTTAACTCTGTGTGAGTGTGTGAGGAAGCTGCACTGAAGGGCTTCTGTTTTATGTTTGAGTTTCCATTGCCTATTTCCCGATCTCGTAAATGAGGTTTATTCAGCAAAAAAAAAAGGGGCATCGTAAAAGCACATCCTATTTTCCCTCACAAAACACTTCAAGGGGTGAATTTGCCCCGAAAACACGGACAGCTCCTGTTATATTGATAGATGTTCGTCCAACCAGAAGCGCTGAGCTGGCTGACATCTGCTCGTCCTTTAATTGGCCGTTCCTGCCAGGTGGGTGGGATAAACAGCGGTCCTGAGATTTATCAAAGCCATCGCGCCACTGAAAGACGCGGCTCGCCATCTGTGTGCGACTTACTGCTTTTCACATTGTGCGCTCGCTCCCTGAGCCAAAGCAAACACGGTCCTCTGATAGCGTCTTTGTGATTGCTCTGCATAAAGAGTCCAGAGGCTGCGGCTAACAAGACCCTGAACCAAAAACTTCCTGTGTTATTAAATGTGCACACTCACTCTATTTCTCCTTGTTTCTGTCGAGCTGTAATAAATGAGGAGAAAGAGTTGAAACAGACAACATGCATCATTTTTCGCGGCTGAGCATGTGCCGAGGTCACCGAGTCTGTAAAAGCTGATTTCCACTAAATGTCTCAGGACAGTTTTGGACTTAGTTTGATCTGAACTCAGTGTTGTTGATAAAGCTGCGTCCATATGCATCAGTGACTGTGGTGTACTTAAAAATAACAATATAGCAACAAATCAGGGAGAGCAACAGAAATGGTTTGAAGTAGGGGCCCCATATCACCAGTGCACTTAAGCCCCCCGGTCACTGGTCTGGAGATTAGGCTACACTGTGGTAATTTGATTAACATGCTACCTGCTGCTAGGCACGGTGACGTTTTGAGCCAAATGTTAAAGTAACTAAAATGACCATCACAATGCTAACAAGCAAATGCTAAGCAGGTATAGTATTTACTAAATCCACCATTTTAGTTTAGCGCATTACCACGGCAACCAAGGATGGAGAGAACCGTGATGTCCTTCCTGAATAACCGTTTTGTAGCTCAGTGTGGCGCCTCACCATCTCCGCAGTGCCTCCTAACTCCCAGCTGATCCAAAAATGAGTACGAAGGTGGAGTTTGAGCGAGAAGGGCCATGCAGACGTCTCTGAGCCATGGTAGCGCCCATCTGCCACGTAATTATGCATAAATTAATACAATTTAACCCTGTGATTGCCAAGCAGCTTTGAGAAATATTTTGCTCACGTCATGTTTTTATTCACTAAAGACTCATTTTTCACTGCAAGCTACAGTTCTGCACCGCTATGGAAACAGCACAACCATGACTGGAAATAGAAGGAACTCAGATGTGTTTTTTGTTCAGTATAACACAGGCATAGAGTTGATTTTATATTTTTGGCATTTTTTAAAATTTAGATGTGTAGAATATGGATAGAATAATATGGAACTGGCTGATTTTCCGATGTCACTGATAAATATTTAAAGGATTGTCAGAAAAATTTAAATCTGGCAAATCTTTCTGCTTTTACAGCTTTGTGCTCTGATCAATGGGGTAATTATGGCGATTTTCAAAGATGATAGGCTTTTCAAACCAGAGGCAGGTTTGAGGTTTACAGGGCTAGCCAGATGAATTACATATAAATTCACCCCATACAGCTTCCATGAACAGGGAACTAAACTGTAGAAATGAAAATGATTTATTGTAGCAGGCTGTATACGTGTTTATTTCCGCTGTGATGTTGGCCATTTAAACATGGGTCTCTATGGGGGTTGACCCTGCTGTAGGTCCAGCCTCAAGTGGCCATTCAGAGAACTGCAGTCTTTGTCAGTTCCTCCTTGCTTCATTTTTTTAGCACCGGAGGTTGCTCCTTGATTAGTTTAACTCTCGTGTACAGGCCAACATGTTTGATCAGTGACTGCTCCAGTGCTCTATCAGTAGCCTCTGTGTCCATTTTTATGAGTAAGGCTGATTTCATATCAAAAATAGAACCAAACAACGAACCGTGTTGATGTGGTTTTGTTGCTTGCCTGAATATGAATTACACACCAGTCAGCCACAACATTAAAACCACCTGACTAATATTGTGTAGTTGTTGGTGTTTTGTGGTGTTTTCATTGTGACGTTGGCGGTGGATCCTTTGGGCTCTGTGGGTTGAAGGGTGGGGCCTCCGTAGATCTGGGGAGTTTTGAGGCTGGGGAAACACTTTTGTTGCGTTCCTCGAGCCATTCCCAAGTAGTTTCTGTGGTTTTAACACATTGTGCTGCTGGGGAAGGTGGCTGCCATCAGGGATTACCCTTGCCATGGTTGGTTGTGGGTGGTATGTGTCAAGTAACATCCACAGGAATGCCAGGTTTCCCAGCATTGCAATGAGGTGATCAATGTCATCCTCTTCGCCCGTCAGTGGTTTTTATGTTGTGGTTGGTTGGTGTCATTCAGAATATCCAGCTCTAGAAATCTATGAAATTTAAGGATGAAGGACAAACCAAAGCAGCTACAGTTGTTTTATTCTATATACAGTTGTGAGGTAGTCAGTATTAATAACATTGTGCTTGTATTATAATGAAAACAGCTCTTTGAATGAACTTACATAGAGCATTCGATGCAGTTCTCTAGCTGTAGGGGTCTTGTCATTGTGCATGTCTGCCCCATGTTGTCTGCTGGGAAAGGTACCATCATGTCTGCCAATGCAACAGCGCACAAGCAACCACGTGAAGCATGTTCAAACCTGACGAGCTGCTGACAGATGGGATAATTTATTTTTTTTGCTTCTTGTACCATCGGATTTTGCCAGAATCTCCAGAGGCTGCAAGTTTCCTCACAATGACTGTTTGGGGTAATTACATTCATTACTGGATTATTGATTTATTACACCCGATGCTGAAGCGAATCACTCTCCGAGGATGTGAGAATGTTGTTTTGCCGCCTGCTTCGTTACACTACAGTATCCTTCCACACAATGGCACTGCTTGTTTTCTCCTGAATGAAGTGTGATACTATCATTACAGAGGGGGCAAGAGACAGCGGAGGCACCATGGAGGAGACAGGACAGGGGGGCTGATGGTGGACTTTATCATTGAGAACAGAGTGCCGTCTGATGATAAGACCATGTGCCTAATGCCATAACAAATGCTCTGGCTACCGCAATATTTCATTTCATGAGGGTGGCTGTGTGGGACAGGAAGTCTCTTTTGCATGATGCTGTACACTATTAAAAGCCTGTGCAGTTGTCAGGCGCTGGATCGCTCTCCTGCTGATTGGCTGCTGCGTATTCCTTGGCCAAGACAGACTGGGGCTTGTGCTGGCTAATGTAAAACATTAGCAATATCCTGAGTCAACAGTCCCCTGCTCCGTTTGTTTGGATATCACATTTCCCTGGCAACTGGATATATTGTCAAGGGTACACTGGATCCCGGTGGAAGGTAAAAGCGGCGCACTTCCCTGCAAATTGGTTAACGAAAAGAGGCCACCAGTGGAGCCTGAAAGTTAATTTGACACAAAGGTAAACAGAGTCGCAGGGAAGGGAAGAAGGCCAGGCTGTTATTGTTTGCACAGTGGGGTGGAAGGTGGTGGTGCCATGACAGAGAAAAGTAACGGACAGCGACCCACGCTGATGACTGCAAGATGTTACTGTAGAGCTGCTTTTATCTTTACAGGTTGCAGAAGCAAAGAGCAACGTTTGGCTGCTGCACGCTTGAGGCTTAAACAACACTTAAGCAGCTGTGCCCACTGACTCATTTGGAGCAAAAATTCTACCAATAGAAAAAAAAAAGGAGCCGAGAACTTCACTAGACAGGAATGCAGGGTGTAATGCTGTCATTGAGTTTCCAGCGAGCGGAGAGGGTGGTGATGGTTGGGGATATTTTCATTAGCGACGGGGCTGGAGGAAGTAAGGGAGTTGAAGAAAATGGGTCTTGGTTTACAAGGTTGGGTTGTTTATCCAACCATTTCTCTTGTATAATCATCCATCCACCGCATTAGCGCGCGATGCGATACATTTTGTGTGAAGACTTTTGGAAAGTGTATCCCAAACTCATTACCGGTAATCAGGAGCTCTTATTTAAGTTGTGCCGGTCAATCCAAGAAAAGCAACATGAACCATTTACTTTTGGATTAAATGCTCTGTAATTCTAAATTTGAAATCAGAGCCAATTATATTCAGATTTCTCCTCTAATGGAAGTTAAAACATTCGAGTTACATTTCAGTGCACACCAGCTCTGGTACACGCTGCAGCTCTGCTCGTGTTTCTCACTTCATTTCATGCTTTTTTGCTGCAGAAAACTTTTCAAATATACAATATGGTCATTTTCATCACACACACTCTAATGCAGCACTTATTCTGTCACAGCGAGTGTCCGTGTCCATTTGTGCAGCTCACATGTATGACTGGACAGGGTTTCCAACTGGTGTCTTGAGACCGCCCGCTCATTTTGATTACCAGCACAGTAAAACCAGCAACATCCCAGAAATGGCCACAGTTTGTTGAACACATGAGCCAGTGATGTTTTCTTATAAAAACAAGGAATACAGTTCTGCCATGTTTATCATTTCAGCCCAAAAGTTCAATATTTCTTTAGGATCTTTGTGATGTCTAACTCATGTTGTCGTGCACCGCTCACCTAACTTCAACCTAGTAGATTTCCAACATAATATTCAAATTACACTGAAATGTGTATGTGCTCATTTCAAAATACATTCATCTTAAAAGATATTTGAAGCTATAATTAGTTCTGAAATGATGAGTTGGTTCATTGAAATATACAAACAGACAAAACTTTATTATTATTATTTTAAATCAATCAATTTATCATTTAGATTCATTTGTTGCTTTTTCAGAACTTTGTGTCTGTAAATTGGAAATCTATTGGTTGTTGACTTGTTTGGTCACAAACATTAGAAACATAAAGATGGCACTTTGGATTCTGTGTCATTTTCTTTTTTTTTACTTAATCAGTTCTTTTCAAAACGTTGATTCAATGATAAAATAGTGGTTTGGTAACGAGTTAAATTGGTAGTTTTTTGCAATACCCATATTTTTGCATACTATGCTTTAATATAGCTACATTAAAGATATATTTTTTCTGGGGTTTTTTTGTTTGTTTGTTTTGTTTTTTGGATCCAGTTCCAGGATAATTCTAGTTGTAATGAATGTGAGGGAAGGATAAGAATCAGAATCCTTTTTATTGTCATTATGCATACACTACATACACATAACGGAATTACAGTTGGAAGTCTCGGCTTCCAGCTAAAAGAATTAAAATGGCACAATTAGAATTCAAAGTATAAACACAAATAAGAAAGTAAAAGGAAGCCGAGAGCTCCGAGCCGCTGCGGACCCCTGCACCGCCATCTGAACTGTCAGGAAACCGATTAGGTGAGGCTGCACCCAGAAACCTGTTAGTAATGTGAAAAAACACCATCCAACGTATGTGTGTATGTGTGTGTGTGTCTGTTTATTTGTTTGTTTTTAATTCAGTATTTCAGTGATATGCTATGTTCAGAATCATTGAGGCGTCCACTGACATCCTATAAATGAGAAGAGGTTTAGCTCAAAGATTACCCAACCCCCGATTGGACCACTTAAACCCAGACAGAGGCTGAGAATTGAACCAAATTTCCACCAAACTGTCTGATTAATTGCCCAACACTTCAAATGTTGGATGACCAGATGGATTCCAGGTGTATAATACATTTTGGTCAGGTGTGTGGACGTCAATTCAAAGCTGTGATTTTACAAACGGGACCGATCGACAAATCTTCCAATTTATTTTGGACCCTCTTTCATTGAACTAATATTTTAAACACTGGTGCCAACTGAAGTCTGGACTGAAATAGTGCTGCGTCGACATTAGGCTGACCTTGTCGGCTTCATCTTGGAGTCTTCAGCAGATTCTTCTTTTTTTCTCTGGCTCGGAGTTCATCGTAGAATTCCACAAAGTTATGCTGCGATTCTGCATCGCAATATGTGGCACCAAAAGTTTCACTAAAGCCTCCCTCTCTCGTCTGTCTTTTTTTTGTTTTTTTGTAATATTCTCCTGTGAAAACACATTTTCCTGAAGTAGGGAGAAAAATGTGCAGCAAACTGAAGGAGGTAAAACCTGGAAGTTGTTTGAACCGTGCCTCTGCAACAACCAGTTCTAAAAGTATTTTCATACCAAAATGGGCACCAAAACTTCACAGTGTTTACAAATCTTCATAAACACAACCTCAGCTGTGGCTGTCCTGTTAGCACGTACACCCACATGTGATGCCAAAAAACTACCAAAGAGGCATCGGTGCAAAAAATTCCACCTACACCCTTATAAAACCGCATTAGGATTTTGGCTGACAACGTTCTGTGTTTACGCCGGCAAGAAAATGTTTTCTTTGTGTGAGACGTAATCTTGTAACGTAAAACCTCAAATAGTAAAATGTTATGAAATAAAGGTCTCATGTCAGTTCATGCTGTTCTCTCCTCCGTCTTCAGAGACCAAAGATAATCTGTCTGATCTGCTGGCTGTCCAAGTGACTTGGCTGTTAGTAACGCTGCTGGCGGCAGTCGTGACAAGACGGATATCCAGATATGTTCCAGACCGCCAAATATTCCCACGATATTTGCATCAATAAGGAAAAACAGTTGCTCTGAAGTTAACACGTGACTTTAGGGAATATTATTATTTTAGTTTCTCAGCAATCTTTTTTCCTCCTCTTTATATCCAAGGGTTGTCAGACTCTCTTAATGGTGGAAGCAAAATTTGGTTGTTCAGAGTCCAACCGTGACAAACCAGAGAGTTTCCTTCAGAGTAGGAGAAAATCTGCAGACAGCGGTGATGCTATGTTCCTCTCCTGTGCAGCACACCATCCCGTGCGCATTAATGCTGCCTCAGTTCCTGCAGATTGCATCTATAAAAGCCGCCTTAACTGCTGCGAACACACTGCGTGACTGAGTCCACTCAGCGCTGACACAGCATCCCAGTGATGGAAAAGACAAGTGGACGGGCGCCATAAACAACGGTGGCCTCAATCAGAAGCCATTCATTTTCAACCGCTGCACTGCATTTATTTCATTTCCTGTCTCACTTTGTCTTCGCAGTGGGAATAATGGGCTGGGTAATAAGAAGGGACTGGGATAATGGGAGATTCTGGCCCCTGCCTCAGTAATGAGACTGTGGGATCTGGGCTGGAGGAGAAGGAGAGAGAAGCATGCCAAACGCTGGAAAGAGCACAACCGTGGAGATATTGAGAAGTGTTGAATGCTGCTGTTAGCTTGTTATTGTTACACAGATGGAGAAAATGAGGATTGATCGAGTTCTCAAATTACTCTGTTGTGTATACCTTGCGGACGAAACGATGATGTAAATATATTACTTTGGTGTTGGACGGTGAAGTGTGTGGGCAGGATTAGGAGAAGGAAGAACACGACAAAGAAAAACTCTTATCTGAGCCCATCATGTAAGTTTGACCTTTTGCAAGAATGCTTGTCATGTGTTCGAGCACATGAGCGAGTCCCTTAATAGATGCAAACACACACACACACACACACACACACACAGCAGAGTGAAACTGTTTCCAGGCAGGACTATTCATCTTCATGAATACAGTGACTAAGCCAAGCACTCCACTGAATGATTTTTATGAATGGACATTGACTATTGGACAACTGTGAAATGGATTTTTCATTTAATTAAATCAAATAGCTGTCTGCTCCGCTCGCTTTATTAGAACGCCATTAGTTCAAGCTCACAGCAGAAACACTTCACATGGCACACTGACTCTTTGTCCAGCAAACAAGGCTGAAAAAAAGGATATTTTCCCCACCTTGAAGTCACTTGCCTCACTTTAATAAATCATCTCTCCTCCTTGTGGGGACCGGTGGCCGAGCAGCGCCGTATCCGGTTTCACTGCTTGTTATTGCATAGGCAGACTTTTTTTTTTTTTTTTTAGCAAAAGAGCACACACAAGCATTTATCCAGCGCCAACCATTTTCATCTAAACCCGAGTGTTTGAATGTACAGGTTATAAATGTATATGTTTGCAAAACTACCCCTGTGCAATTACAGTGGTCTGTTTCCTTGCAGGCACAGAGTATGTATGAGGTGACCTTGAGTTGCCTGACTGTGCAGCATGTGAATCCTTACAGTAGGTGTGTGCGTATAAATGAGAAACTGTGGCCTGAACTTTTCTACACGTGGCTCTGATTAACGCCAGTATGAGGGGAAAAGCAAAGACCCAGTGTCCTGTGGCAAGTGTCCCACAGTGAGTCCCACCCAGTCACCGCAGGCCCTCGGAGAGCGGGGAACACCCAAGATGGCACCTTACCCGGGGTGGAGGCAGGGAATTTTTTAGCAACTTCACAGTTGCTGTTAGTTACCTAACTGTTGGCTGTGAAATGCTAATCAGGTCCAACAACATGTTGAACTGTCAGTTTGAGTAAAGCCCAGTCAAGTCCAAATGACCCAAATCAAATCTGAAGTTAATAAGTCCACAGCGAAGTCCCAAGTCAAGACTGAAAGGAGTCCAAGTCAAATCTGAGGTCAGTTCTTAGAAATCCAAAGTCAAGTCCCAAGTCAGAAACAAAAAGTCCCAAATCAAGTCAAGACAGATAAATTCTACGTCAAGTAGAAGTCAAGATAGTTCTAAATTGAGTCCCAAGTCAGAACCAAAAAGTCTCAAATCAAGTCCAAAGTCAAGTCCCAAGTCAAGACAGATAAATTCTAAGTCAAGTCCACTGAGTTCTAGTTCACGTGCAAGGTAAAGACCATCAAATCCCAATTCAAGTCCCAAGTCAAGATGAACAAGTCAGAAGTTCTAAACAAGGCAGTGTTTACGGCTGACCACATGTATTTTTGATTGATTTGTATTCTTATTCCTCTGGCTAACGATAGAGTTACATTAAACTTTAGCAAATGTAAACTAATTCTAAACCTATTATTGAAATCATCCTTGTTCAGCCTGTTACGCAACATTTATCTGGAACATTCCAACACGTGAAATTCACATGAAGCTCGTGGACTTCATTTTTTAATTCTGGCCTTCAGGGAGCTATTTTAAGTCACAAAGGCTGAAATCCAAGTGAAATCACAAGTCAATGGCATGAGAATAGAGTTGCAGATAAGATTCAGGACTTGCGTCGGACTCGAGTCCATGCCATTTGACTCGCGTCCACACCGCTGCTGTCATCGTGCGCTATTTGCTTCCTACTGACCCTGCGCACACAAACAAATCCTTCATGTCCAACAAGGCCTCCCACTATGTTCACATTACCTAATCAGTGAGCTTAAATAGTCTGCCAAGTCGCCAGCACAACTGAAATACCAGCACATGTTATAATCCTGTAAGAATTCAAGCTACTTGGACTAATCCTTTTGTATTTGTGGGGACAAACCAAGCCCAGCTATAGCATGAAACCCCCAGTGGAGATAAACTCATATCTGTAGTTGGTATTCTACCTTTTTTTTTCTCCAGAGATGTTGGTTTCTTGAACACGCGGTCACGTTTCACGGCCGGATTAGACACATTTGTTCTACTTTTTTATTTTCGTCTTCGTTCACAGACATCAGGCTTTGGGATCTCATTGATAAAAATGTTTCTGTCTGTCACTGTGTGTGTTTTGTGCCGGTCTTGGGAAGCTTCTGATCGTTGGAGGATCCCGGCGAGATGACGGGACGGTGGGACAGGAGGTAGTGGAGGTGGAGAGGGGAGTGAGGGGGTGATATGAGGAGGAAGACCAGGAAAGAAGGAAGAAAAAAAAGAACGTGTGAAGGCCAAATGTTTTGACAAATATTGTGTGCTGGTGTGTGTCGTGCCAGATACAATCAGGGGACTTGAGCGTCTGCCAAGTTGCTGAGATAGTAAATCAGAGCCGTATGTGACTCACAAGATTAGAAGAGCAAAGAGAGAAAACATCCCATAAATTCCAGTCTGGGATGACACCATGAGTGTGGAAAGAAAACATATGGAGTTTTTTTTCCTGCAGCCCAGACTCATTTTTGCATTAATCTGACAGCTCATTACACTGAGCCCTCTTTTCCTTTTCATGTAATCTTCAAATCAGAATCAGGAGGGCTCGGAAAAATGGAAAATGCAGACAAATAATTTGCATAAGTCAAGCAAGACCTTTGGTGAAACAGAAGACGGATAAAAAAAATAAATAATGGGGGGGGGAGGATTAAAAAAAAAAAAAAGTCGGTGGCTGTGTGAGGAGAGGGTGGCTGGAGGTGGTTTCCAGGGAAATGAGGCCATATCTGATTCTCTCTGCTGACAAACATGCTGCCAGGTTGAGGCCTGTTCTTAGGCAAGACCCACAGAAGCCACATCTCTCTCCCTCTCTCGCCGTTGTTATTTGAGGGTTTTCTTGGCAGTGTTCAGGCACAGGATGCAGGCCATTTGCTGCAGGAAAGTATAACCGCATTGTCTGAGCTCGGACGGCCTAATTGCCCCACAACAAACAAAGTGTAAACTGAGGCTGATTATAATTTGAGCCCTGGGCCTCAGTCTGCTGATTGTAGAGGGGGGCCTCCAGCATCTATTTCATTAAGTCCCTGGGGCCAGCAGACTAAAGGGTAGCAGCTCTTATGGATATATATTTACCCACATTTCTTGTGGTGTGTGGTCAAGCGAGGTTAGATCCAAAATGAAGGTCTCTTTTCATTCCTCGCAGCCGAGCAGTAAATAAGTATGTAACACAAGCACAGGCCTCCAGACTGTAATAAGGCCGCCGCAGTGCGCCATGCGCTGCTGTGTGTCCGAATGCAGAGGTGACACCGTGGAGGAGTCCAGTTTGAGCTCAGATCCAGAGCAGCCACAGCTTTACTTACAGCTCTCTGGCTTCATCGCCTCCTCATGCCCACTTTTATTAATGAACAACATCCTGGACGTCAGGGAAACTTTTCACACATCTGTTCTTCTCTCCAACAATTCCTGCTTTAACGGCGGCCTAAAGAGTTTGTGCAGCGTCTCAAAAAAGCAAACATTTTCCCTCCTTCATGGCTCCTGCTTTCAGCCGATCGAGATCCGAGTCTGAGCCCCGAGCTGTAGCCCAGACAGCGAAAATAAACAGGATGTCCCATACGTTTGTACGTCCTAGATCTGTTTGCAGATGACTTTCTGTGAATAAATCAACTTATCTGTCCCGAACTTTCATCACATTACACCAAGTGTGTGTTTTTCGAGTAGTAATGGTTTGTTTTCTCACATTTTTCGGAGTTTCTTTATTTTATTTTATGGCAAAACATATCGAAATGCTGAGTCTTATATATTCCAGATACAACAGATTTCCCTTGCTGGTGTTGTTCTATGATTTGGAGAATTTTTAAAACAACAAATTTGTCGTGTTCTCAAAACTTTCCACATAACCATAAAATTCACACACTGGTTTCTAAGCAGAAAAAATGCTGCAACGGAAACACTCTTCACTCAGAGCTGGAGCTGCAACAGTGAGCTGATGTAGCGATTAGACACTGGACAGAAACTTCTCCAGCATTTTCTTTTACAGTTAAATAAAATTGTTAGTCATTTGGTGGCATCAGGTTCTTAAATGCTAGAAAGTTCTGATTTAGTTTGTTTGCAATATCATCCATCCATCCATCCATCCATTATCTACACACCGCTTAATCCTCACTAGGGTCATGGGGGGCTGGAGTCTATCCCAGCTGACTCAGGGTGAAGGCAGGAGACACCCTGGACAGGTCACCAGTCTATCACAGGGCTACACTTAGAGACAGACACCCAAGCACACTCACATTCACACCTACGGACAATTTTAGAATCACCAATTAACCTCAACATGTTTTGGACTGTGTGGGAGGAAGCCGGAGAACCCGGAGAGAACCCACGCTACACGGGGAGAACATGCAGATCCCGAATGTCCTCACTGGGACGCAAACTGGCGACCTTCTAGCTGTAAGGCAATGCTGCTATCCACTGCTCTACCTTGCAGTACAACATCATATTGTACCATATTTTATTTTATTCATCTTTTTTATTTTAAATCATAGTATCCATCTGTAGTGCATATAGTGTGTGTAGCTCTATTGTATGGCCTTTCTCAGCTCTTCCTATTTATGTTCTCTTTTTCTTCCTGTCACTTTTTTGTGCTCTCTTACTGTATCTGTACAGCTGCAACCAGTGAGTTTCCCCATTAGCGGTGGAAAATAAAGTGCAATCTAATCTAATCTTTTACTCGACAGTAACTTGAGTAAATAAAAGTAAATAATAATAAAAAGTAATAACTTGAGTGTTGGTCACTGAGGTCAGACACCTTGAGAACCAACTTGTCTTATGACAGTTATTAACCAGGCAGCTAACTGATGAATTGAGAAATTAACTTGCAGATAAATTAATAAAACTGTCAGTTGCAGCCCTTCTGAGGAAACCAAAAAAGACAACACATAGCATTAAATAATAAGTTCATCCCAGCAGGGCAGTGATAAGCACAACACATCAAAGCTACTACACTGCTAGTGATGCACGATATTAACATTTCTGGCCAATACCGATATCCGATATTAAGATTTTTGATATCGCTGATAACCGATATTACCGATGTCGATATTAAATTTTTGTTCACACCGAAAAATGAGTATAAATAAGCACTGTGAGAACGTGAAAACTATTCATAAGAAGCCCAAATTAGACCTCATAGTCTTCTTTTTTCCGTAACAAAACTAAAACATATTTAGACATATTTTAACATATTTAAGTCCAGGACCATTAAGTAAAAACATCTGCAAAACAGCAGCAATATCAAATGTAGAGACAAAGGCACTGATGTTAGACAATCATTGGTTTTTCACATCGGCTAAATTTGTTCATCAAACCGATACCGATGTATCAGGAAAAACACTAATATCAGCCGATACCGATGTGGTCACCGATATATCGTGCATCTCTACTACTCACCTCATGTTTTCCTTTTATCCACAGTAAGCAGCTGTGTAAGAATGCAGGAGTGTCCCCACTGGCTTTGGAGATTTTACCAAACCATATTTTTCATATTGTAAGAAAGATATAGTTGTGCAAAAGAAACTGAAACAAACCCTGCAAAGAATCAGTTTTCAAAAAAAGTTATGAGAAGCTGTTTTTAGCACTGAATGAGCCGTCTTAGAATAAAACTACAAGAGCACTGCTGTAGTTTCTTTTGTAAATGATGTATTGTGTATATACACAAGATATGATAATGCATGGCGGTGAAGTAGCAGAGTCTGCACTCCTGACCTGTGGAGGACGTGTACCAGTCAGTGAGGTCCTCGTCCGCCGGGGAGGGATGATGTTTGTACATCGTGTCACACAAACTGTCACATTTAGATGAAATGCAGAAAGAGAATTTTAAGTGGGATGACGGGGCGAGTGAGTAAGTAGCAGAGAGGAGAAAACCAGGCTGCAGAACAGAAAACACAGCAGCTCAAAGCAGCCTTCACTCAGAAGCTCGTCTCTGTAACCCCCCCTCTCGTCCCTCCCATTCTCTCGGGGGGTTATTATTGTTAATCATCTTATTACTGAAGCCAGAGTGAATCCCAGGTTCTGGGCCAGATGAAAGGTCAGCCGCTGAGCTGCGCAGACACTGAGCCGTCAACAGATCAAAGCTGATGCTCTCTGATGATCCTACACCATGTCGCTTTGATACTGTAGCACACAAAGAAGCGTAGGCCTTGGCCGGATGACAAAGTTTGATCGTATTTTTCAACCGATACCTTTACCCTTTCCTTTCAAAGTCATGCAGTGGGCCGCCTTGATAATACATGCCTTTATGAGGGGATGTTTTGTGGTGCGTGGGCAGGTCGATGCGCCTCACTCACCTTGTTGTCATGAGAGAGATCCTGAAATACACAATTCTGAAAGAGCCGGATTGTAAAGCTCTCTGTGTTTGTAGCTTTTGAAGTCAGCAGTGTAATTACACAGGGATTACTGCAAGTCTCACTGAAAATATGAGTTGTTTTGGGGAAGCTTGTGTCCATTCCTCGTTTATTTTAGGTAGCAATGTGTTTTTGTTGACAGATAGGTACATTCTGAAGCAGACCACCTAAAACTATGTTTGAATGCAACATAACTGCTGGTTCTCTTACAGTCAGAGGCAACGTTTACTGAAATGTTTGTGCCACATTGCGACCTGCGCCGGAGTGTAGGAGATGTTGAAGGTGGATGATGGATGTAAAAAGTGCTCAGCTCTCACAGCAGTAGCCCAGGTTTGCATCCAAACTGCTATCTGTAGTTTAGGCAACACATAAACTTTGAGTAAGGTTAGAAAAACACTGATAGACGGCTCGTCATTCTACCTGTATCTCTGTGGCTGCAGAGTTCAGTGTTCAAAGGTCACACTGGGATCTTGTTTAGGAGTCGGGGAATGATGGGGTGGGACACTGACAGACAGATCAGTTTGGTAATGTGGATGCTGCACCAGTCTGCTGTGGTCAAGACAGCCAAGATCCAAAAGGTTGATCCGTCAGTTTACTCTCCATCTAGCGTCCTACCCACACCTATTGCCACAAGCTGTGGACAGTAACCAAAAGAGGTCGCTGGATTAATTTGTTTCCTCCAAATGGGGCCTGAGCTCACCATTAAGTCCAGGTTATACTCACTTGTGGATATGCAAACTGACGGCATGTTGTACTCGTCTCTATTCTACTTCCATTCTCATTCATGAGCAGGAGATCTGCATTTACATATTCTGCACATGCAAACTACTGCCAAGTGTGTGAAGCAATGTGCTCATGTAGATGCTCACCATGGACAAAACATTAGACTTTGGGCTTGTGTTTGCAGACTCTACTTTACTCTAGGGGCTCTGCAGAAAGTCTAACCGCAGCCTAAAAGATAGAATGAGGAGCTCGGCTAGATTATACAAAAACAGGGAAAATGTCACACCAAGACATATGTTACAGTCCTTTATGAAAGATGTTAGTCATGAAAATAAAAAAACATAAAAATTTCATATATTTTAACTTAATAAAAGTCCTCCCCAGGCCACTGAGGGAAAGTAAGAGGTGATGAAATTCTACAAAGTGAAGTTTGTTTTAACAGACAGAGGAAATGAGAAAGTAGTTTTCGAAAGACAGTCCCGGAATTAAGATGGACAAGATAAAATCGTATGACTCAGGTTGCAGGACGAGTTGTGTAACTGCCACAGTTTTCATCAACATATGAATATATTTCATACTTTAGATTTTATTCTCTGTGTATAATCTGTGGATGATTTAAGCAGGTTATAGTTTTTTAATGCCATCCTGTCTGTGTGGAAGAAGGCCAGTCATTCTCGTTTCTACACATTGTTAGAGTTCTTTGATAAAGTCTTCTTACCTACTTTTTAAAAATCATTTTTAGAAGCTCTGTTGCCCAGGCACTGTTCACAATAAACATTAGCATTGCTAGATAACACATCAAGGTAGATCGAGTTCTCTAAGGCACATACTTCCCTGTCTAGACTCCCGACAAACTTGATATCTGCTATGATACCGCTGCCCGGACTCTGTCTGGTTTCTCATACAGCGGCTGTTTAGCTACCGGAGGCTCGCAGACACCCGGCAGGAGTCCGCCTCCCCCCGTGGCGCAGCGCTGTGAGGTGTGAATGAGGTTCTGTTCTGACCCTCTGACCTTTTCCTGTCTCAGGACCTGCAGTCAGCGCAGGGTCAGAGGCCATCTCTTCCCTGATAAACCCCCCTGAGCACCGGCTGCTTCGCGCTGGACACAGAGTGAGGATTAGCCTGCCTTTGATCGATTAGCCTCCCAGCGCAGACAGGAAGCATGGGCCTGGTGCTGATTGGATGAAATGTGCTGTAACTTGTTTTGTTTTTTCATTTCTGTTTACATTCCCCGAATCTATAAAGATAAGGCAGACTTTACCAGCTTCAGTTTGTGCATGCCTGACAGTTAAGAGTGGATGGACTGTGAAAATATAATAATTACAAGACTGTTAAATGAGCACATAACGAGAACAGATTTGAACAGCAGCTCTCAGCCTCTCTGTTCTAAATGTGATCGGTGCTGCAGCAGTCAGCCAAACAGAGGTCTGGCCCGTCAAACCAAACTGTAAAGCTGCTGGCGCTTTATTTTGTACACATTCTCTAGAAGTGATATGGAGGCTGAGAAAGCCCCTTTCCTTTCTCCCAGGCTCCATCCACTCATGACTGCCACCATCAGGACAGAGAGGGGAACTGCACGTTTGATTAAGAAAGATCTCCTCGTGCGTGTAAAGGAAACACTGAATCTGGTTGTAATTATCGTCTCACCAGTAAGATAAGTTTGTGTCCTTATGCATTTAGGGTGAGCAGGTTTGTTTGGCCGGCTCACGCACTGTCAAATGATGACACACGTGCTGCACTCTTCTAGTGAAAGGCAGCAGAGCATGAATTCAACATGATTTGTTGAACAAATGTCTATCAGAGTTGGATCAGTTTTGTCAGCAGTTGCCTCCTTAGAAAGCAACAATGAAGTCCACATGTAGAATCTTCCTCTCCAAACCATGACCTCAGACTCTGGCTGGACTACCTGTTATCTTTGTAACCTCAGAGATGACCACGTCTCTCATGTCCAGAATGACGAGACCGATCTGGCCGCTGGTGGCCTCTGTCCACCTCCCAAGCAAGAAGAAACAAAGTGAGAGCGTGACAACAATGACATCAGTGATGTTGACTGCAATGGGCCTGTGTTTATGAGTTTCCCAGACACATCGGCAGCTTGAGGGGAAGAGACAGACTTACTGACAAACAAACACTGAGAGAGCCTCACAGTATTTGACTATGTAAAGCAGAAGTTAAATTGGGATTTGTAATGTGGGGAAGCTCTGGTTTCAGGGCTGCCATGTGTGTGCATCAGCAGCAGTGGCAGTCAAAACATTTCTTCATACAAAGACCCACATTTGAATCAAGAATAGGCCTGTGATTATATCATTTGACAGACTGGTACAGAACTAAAGCTCTGCTCTGATCAGCTGTGAAAGTGGCTGCTGATGACAAGACAAACTTTCTGCTGGTGCTGTCTCATGTGTACAGTATCAGATATAGGAATGGTGGCGTTAGACCGCTACCAGAGCAGAACACGGCATCAATATGAATGAATTAATATGCATGGAACTATTATTTAAATAGTTATAATAAAAGAGAATGAATATACTGTACATTTGACTGACTGTATTGAATATACGCAGACATCAGTGATGGATGGTGGCAGCAGGAAAGCATCGAGCAGCTTGTGTTACGTAGCCACGGTCTGCTCAAACCACACTGACTAGATCAACAGTTTAGCTTCAACTTGAGCTTGCCAGCCAGCCAACAGTTAGCTAACTTATTATCTCAAGAAGGTCTACATGTTGTTAAATAGCAATTGATAAAAAAAATCAACGTGTTGTTTAAGCAGTATATAGGACTGACATTCACATATAAAGCAAAAGGTGTCTGTGTCAGTCTGGACCTGTTTCTTTCTCTCAACCTCACCATCCATCTGTTCATGTCATCTGCACCGTCTCATCGACAGAAGACCTGACTGATCTGTAAAGCGGCTCTCGGGGAAACTCACTCACTAAAACCGTTTAAAAGTGGTTTTCACAAGTTGCTAAATGTTCTGTATTCAACAGCTGCAGTTAGACTAGTTGTCCAACCTGATGGGATGAGTGAAAATGTATTTTAGGCAGTTTTTGAATTATTAAGACAGAGATTTTCCAAATATATAAATTGGGATTTAAAGCTGCACTAATCAGTGTGTTTATAATAGTGCAATAGGATCACTTGTAGGAGTTTGTTACAACCCAAAGACAATTTTCATCCAACTCTGTGCTGCTTTTCTGAGCTCTACTGAATATGAGCATCATTTAGGTCATTTTTCTGTTTCTGCGGTCCACAATGTTGCTGTTTCTGCTCACAACAACTTGGTTTTCAGCCACAGAAGTAGAGATGCTTGTGCAAAAATGGACTCTGGTGAAAGCAGAAGTACTGATTCAACTCCTTCACTCAAGTAAAAGTAAAAAAGCACAGGTTCAGAAATTTACTTAAGTACAAAAGTAAAAAGCAAAAATGAATTCTTAGCTTTGATTATACACGATGCCTCTTTTGATAATTCTGCAAAACAAAAAAGTTTTAAGGATTCTTTTCAAGAACCTGCACAGTGCTGGTACAGAGAATAAAAAAAAACTGGACAGTTTCCCATTTCAGCATCATCATGAACATTAAACATTATAATCAACATGGAAACACTCGTCTCTTCAAGACTACCAACATCTTTTATTGAGCCTCAGCAGAAGCCGGTTCTCAAAGTTCTTTGGATGAAGACGGGCCCTTTTGGGTCTGAACATCAGTCCTGCAGTGCTAAAAAGCCTCTCGCAGGCAGCTGAGGCAGGCAGGAGTGTGCTGAGCTGCAGTGACAAATTGCACTTTGCTGGGAAAGATAAAGACGTTTGTTGTTACGTCTTTTTACGTCATGTCGTCATCTGCAGAGGTTGAGACAAGTGACTAGCCAGTTTTGAGAATGTAAGGAGTAGAAAGTCCAGATGTTTGTGTTCAAATGTAGGGAGTAAAAGTAAAAAGTCGACAGAAGAAATAATACTCAAGTAAAGTACAGATACCTGCAAAATCTACTTAAGTACAGTGATGAAGTATTTGTACTTCTTCCCACCTCTGACCATGACAAACCCAAAGTGTGCGACTTGCCGAACAGAGTTATGAAAGTTGTTGGTGAAGAAGAAGTTGGATGTTTTTCTCAGGAGTAAAAACTGAAACAAACAAAAAAATGAACTGAATGTTTAACTGACTTTAAACACAACGAACAACGGATGGATTGTTAAGTTGAGACAAAACGAGAGTTAAAAGAAGAAACACTTGTGATAATAGTCAGTTACCAGAAACATGATTCTAAATGAAGGCTAGTGTTGCTTTGTGTCCTCTGATTGTGTAATGAGGAACATTTTGTTAAAAAGACTCCCACATCAGCTTTTAAAGGAGATAATATTTCTCTGATGTGTTTTTAAATTGTTTCACTTCCCCCAAGTGACCAAAACAGGACAAAACAACAGCAACAGTTAGACAAAGAATGTAGCTTTAAACATGAAAAAAAAAAAAAAAAGCCTTAATTTGTGCATTTATAAAAGTTTATACTCCAAACCTCAGTGGATCTGCTTCATCAGGATGGTTTCAGTGCGGTTTGATCATTTCTGACTAACAGTGACATTTATCTGGAAACATAAACAAACAACCCATCAGCTGTTTTCACATTCAGAGTTTTTATATTGTTTAATTCTGAGTGCGTGAGAAGAGAAATAAGAAAAACACAACTGCTCTGTGTAAACACGGCAGGATGCAGGCATGAGGGGGGACGAGGAGATCCAGAGGAAACTATAGGAATCTCTCATATTAGGTAAGCACCATTAGAACGGACGCTCTAATTCTGCTGCATGTACAGTGACAGAGAGGATTCTGGCTCGACTGTTTAATTAAATTTCATGATGTCTGTTGTGTTTTGCAAAGTCATTAGATACCGTTCCCTCTAAAAACGAATAGGAAGCCAAAGGGGGAATTAGAATTACTTCGCCAAACCAAAAATTGGCTGTACATACTTTTCTCTCTGAGAAGTCTCTCTGGGCTTCTCGCTGCTCTATGAGAAGAGGAAAACCCTCGTCCGTTCACATCTTTGTTGGAAGGAGAAGCAGGAAGCCCAAACATATGTAAGTACATCTGTTTTTTTCTGGACTTCTCAGCAGCTTTACCACCAGAGCTGGATGCAAAAGTTTGAAATGCTCAACATCTGTCAACAAAAATGTAGAGCTGTTGAGTTTGCTAGTTGTACTTTTAATAGTTGTACACTGGAAATAATTAGAAAATATGCTTTTAATAGCTAAAACTTCCAGGGGATGTAGCTCAGTGGTAGAGCGCATGCTTTGCATGTATGAGGCCCCGGGTTCAATCCCTGGCATCTCCACAGTTTATGTTAGCTGGTGGTGAGCAAAATCAACATGTTTAAGAAAAACAATCACACACTTTAATTACACTCAAGATGAATAACCTTATCCCGTTCTTTCTATTGTGTATAGGCACAGGATTTGAATTCATTCCAGCACTATTGTGGATACGTGCCCTGAGCAGTAGATAATAACACCCTTAGATATCAGGACGAGCAGTTCCTCCCTATCAGCTCAGTTTAATCCCCCCGAAGCTCTCTGTCCTCTCACAGCCGGAGCCCTGCCATCCTCAGCCTCCCCTGCAGCCCCGCGCTCCCACACCCAGACAAGAGAGGCTTTTAGCAGGCAGAGATTGGGAGTTTATCTGCGTCCTCGTGGCTGACGTGGAGCCCTCGGCCTCATCAAAGAGCACTAATGTCTTCGGTGGAGGACAGGTGGTGTAATGAGCTGACCCTTGCGGCCTGAGGATATGGAGACACTGTGTCCCTCCGTCACTCTCCACATGAGGCACACATTAGCCTTTTACTGTAACGTCTTATTAAGCACTGCTATCGGCTACAGACTGCAGTCGGGTCGGACAAGATGCTCTCAGTCTCATCAACACGTTTGCTATTTTGCTCTTTCTGTTGTCTCACACGTGTTCTCTGTGTTGCTCGGTTCTACTTTGTTTTATGTGGAGCTCTTTTGTTCTCTTACCACTCTTTGTTTTCATCTTTCTTCATCCTTGTTACCACACAGCAGCTGCAGACATGACGGTATCCCGCGCCATATCACCATGACGCCTGACCTCCTGCCTCTCCTCTCCACCCGCCGCCTCTAAGACATGACGTTACTATAGCAGCAGCAGCAGCACTCAGACTCATATCTTGTCTGCTGTTGGTCAAGGACAACACATTCCACACTGTCTCAGCCTATGGCCCCATTATGGCAGCTTCAGATGACTCGTTTGGAGATCCATCTTGTCTTCCTAACTGTGGTTTAATGCAAGATGCATTAGAGCCAGATTTGTGTTGCTGTATCTTAGCCAGCATCCCTTAGATCAGTGAACTGCATGCGTCCATCTTCCCCACAAACCTCAGTAGTAGCCCTGGAGCTCCTCACCTCACCTCAACCCTGGTGACATGTTTATAGCAAATGGCAGCGTGATTTATCTCCTCTACCGCAGAGGCACAGTGAAGACAGAGTGTCATCGTGAAGATTTGTGGAAAATGGCTGTACAAGGCGGAGCTGTTTCTAATGCTAGATACGGAGCTAATGAAAGGGAATCAAGTTGGGAGTTTCTTGTGAATGGGACAGAGCCGGACGGGAGAATGCGTGTGGCGCAGCTGAAAAATGGGCCGGGATAAAGGAAAACTCAGGTGGCCATGTGGCATTGTATATACACAGACAGGCACAAATGCACATTCATACACATCCACGCATTGCACACACAGGGGAGTCGACGGTGTGGGTTGCATAGGTTGAGGCGCCCCAGCTGCCGAGGCCCCCGGTGGGGTGAGGAGGTCAGGAACATTACCCACCATTTGTAAAGGAGAGAGTAGGCATGTCCAACAAGTCCCACCTGCCACTATATTTATGAAATTACTCATTGCAGCGTTTGGCTTCCATCAGGCTTGACAGTGGGAACCCCAACCGCCTATTAGTTTGGACCCATATCTACAGTGTTGTCGGCCATTTAGAAACCCCAGAAGTCCAAACCCTCCCCCCATTAGTTCTCCACCCGTCCAGGCATGCTGTGCTATCAACAAAATACCTCACCTACTGGAGGGGGGGGAAACTAAACTGACTTTCCAATGTTGAGCTGCAGTTTTCCCAAGAAACTCGAGAATGCTTGTAGAAATACTTGTTTTTTATCAAAGTTGTGATGCATGTTGAAACTAGCAATAGCTGATGTTTAGTCATTTGAGAGGAAGCATAACTATTTACAACATTAGTCACATTTTTATGACACATTTTTTGGTGTGTATTTTGAGGAAAAGTTAAACTTTCTTAAAAAAAAAAAAAAAAGGTCCCCAGTTTTGCGAAAATGTTTTTCTGCTTGCTTGAGGTGGAGTTTTTAAAAAAGACTTTAATATGTATAATAGGAGATGGAAGCACCTTTCAAAATAAGTTCCAACACAGCAGACATTTAGCTAATGTGACTGATCGGCTTCTTTCAGCGGCTTCGTCTCCAGACAGCGTCAAACATGGCTGATACCAGCTGACATGAACGAATAATTACAACTTTCCAGACTGAAAACAAATGCTGGAGACCTCGCTTCATATTTTTTTTCTTCTTCTTTAAGGGTTTTTAGTGCTTGGCAAACTGGGGTGTTTTCCAATATCCTTATACCATGCTATAGCGTATGCCAGAAAAAGAAACTAAATATCCCTACACATAGTCTGTCAAATGTGGTATAGCAAACATGCCAGGACGTCCTACTACAGCTGGTCATGTTTTGCAGTTTTACAAGTCAGCATGCTTTTTCTGGCCAATTTAATCCCCAAGACATGTCACAGTGTCTTGTAATGGATATGTGAGCAAGATGGCTAAAGACACAGTATTATGACGTAGCAGAGTGTCACACTGAACGTAATGTAACATGGCCTACACCACCACCTTTGGTCGACGCAGCCTGGTTTATTTGCAACATTTAAAACATTTGCTTCAGATTCTCTTAACAATTTTATTGTAGCATGACTGCTCACAGGGCTGCAGGGTGGCGCAGTTGGTTAGCACTGTTGCCTCGCAGCAAGAAGGTCGCTGGTTCGTGTCCCGGTGGGGGCACCGGAATCTTTCTGTGTGGAGTTTGTATGTTCTCCCCGTGCAGCGTGGGTTCTCTCTGGGTTCTCCGGCTTCCTCCCACACAGTCCAAAAACATGTTGAGGTTAATTGGTGATTCTAAATTGTCCGTAGGTGTGAATGTGAGTGTGCTTGGTTGTCTGTCTCTAAGTGTAGCCCTGTGATAGACTGGTGATCTGTCCAGGGTGTCCCCTGCCTTCACCCTGAGTCAGCTGGGATAGACTCCAGCCCCCCATGACCCTTATGAGGATTAAGTGGTGTGTAGATGATGGATGACTGCTCATTTTTTATTAGTTTACCTGCACTCATTGGATCTCTGCTGCTTCAGTTTCCATATATGCTGTATGATATACTCTTTCCACAAGCTGGTTGCTAATGTCTACTGTTTGGTGCTGGGTAGGTAGCGTAGGGTGTTTTTTTTTTTAGTCTGATAAAAGCTACCAAAGCTTAAACTGATGCTGGTAAGGTAGACAGTGATGAGACTGTACTAACAGTTGTAGCTTCCAAACCAAAACATTTAAAGACACTAAAATTCTCCTTAAACCTGAGAGCGACTGCAAAGTCATGTGATATGTCTCTGGGGGTTTGTTACTACAAGCAACACCTCTGTTTCTACACATATCCCAAGGTGTAAAATCAGAGATAAAGGAGGCTGACAGCATGACACTGAACAAATACAACAACACAATAAAGTAGAAAATTAAAAGTAGATACATACAAGCTCCCTAAAAACAGCATCAGTACCTTGAAATGAGCAAACTCTTCGACATACAGTATTCATTCAGTTATAAATATAAGAAACCAATCATAGGAATTCATGTTTGGCTTTGGATATTCTTGAGCTCCACCACCAGTTTCATCCAGAGCTCACAGCCTTTCCAACCGTCGCCATGTGACCGCAGCATTAAACTCAGATCATGTGAAAACAACTGAGCAAGCAGCACATTTAATGGATCCGTATCTCCACGATCACACCGTAAATTTCAGTTCGGTCTCCGTCATGACACCCTCATAGCTCCCAGCCAAACAGGAGAACACGTCCCCTCAAGATGAAGAACAAGATAAATATGGAAATCAGAGTGTTTCTGAGCTGTTGGAGGAAGTGTTATTTTGCTAAACACCTCTTCTGTGGAACACACGGATGAAAGTGATATTAATGTTTTCATCTCTATCTTGGCCAGACAGCACACAAAAACAAAACGTAAAAAAAAACAAAGGGACAACTTTTTTGTTACAGTCCAACATTTATAGTTTTCTGAGAACGCTGTGGCTATAGTCAGGCACAGTAGGCGCACAGTGGGATCACTGGTAAATTCCCACTAATGCAGCAGCAGCCAGTGTGAGGTGGGCCTTCAACGTACTGATCCTCTTCAGCTCTGGTTAATTTAACAGAATCACTAAACGCCTCTCACACATGTTCAAACACACACACTGTCACACACACTCATGCAGCAGTGGCTCTTCTCACACCATATATTTAGATATGTAATCCTGTGGGAAGCTCGCAGTGAATGGCTCGGCTCAAAGACCCCTGGCTGTGTGTACAATAAGGGAGACTTATTGAAACAAGGCTGGCACTGAGAGCCCAGCGGTGGGGGGGATTTATTTGGAGAGCAGCAGGGCCCCGGCTAAACTTTGATCAGTACTCGTGCTCTGCCTCCCCTTTCTCTTTCTCCCGACCACAGACTGGCCAATGAACACTGTCGCCCACAGGGGGTGACCCTGGTATCCCGGCAACAGGGCCAAACCTGACTCCAGCTCCCAGTTGTGTGCTGGCAAGCGGCACTCTCTTTCTCATTACTCTTTCATTATTTCATTTACCATGAAATACCTACACATGGACAATGATTATTTTCCTATTCTGCTAATGGAGGGTGTAGTGTTTGGAAAATAGGAGGCAGGCAGCAGCTGGACACTGCAGGTTTGTTAGTTTTTGATACTGATCAGAAAAGTCTGCACTTTGTCTGAACACTAACTGAACCACTGGTGTTAACCAGAGATGTAATGATTATTAACACTTTATTAATTATAATTCCTCTTAAGTTGCTGTCAAGTTAGAAAAACATCCTTTCCACACTCTGTCAGGTTATTTAATACAAGCTGCTTATGAAATTTGCATCTTTTTTTCTTGTGTGTCTCTTTAAACTCTGAAGCCTTCGTTGTATTTTAAACATGCGTTTCCTCTTCTTGGGGAATCGTTACAGTCGAAGAGACGGACCAGAGTGGACTCAGGCCTTCAATAAACATGCAGCCATCTCTTTCATGTGTTTAGAACCAGTCTGTTGCTGCAGCAGCAGTTGCCAACATCGGTGCTCTGGCGAAACAACAAAAGTAGGCAAATATGTTGAACGTGGCCCAACTTTGGCTGCAATGCAACACTGACCAGTGACACACCTGCAGTGGCACATTCTTTGTAGATTACTTAGGAACATGAATGCTGTGTTTCTGCTCCTCGCTTCATGAAAAAAGATAAAACAGTTGCAACAGTGGAAACTTTTTTACATGTGTATGTGTGAGAAACTGTTGTGCAGCATTTTGGCATCTGATAAATCTTTAAACACATTAATCTGTTCCTCAAACTGAGCTCGCTGGATTATATTTCATTGTTTTACTTGTACCAAGGCAGGCCCCTGTGCTGTGTTAAGGAAGGGCTGTTTTCAGTCTGAATCCTTACTAAGGCGCCAGTATGTGTTAACCCGATGAGCCCTGGGCTATTCTCAGGGTAATTTCACTACTTTTACTATTACGTTCTTATCTTGGTCATTATGAAGACTACTCACTCATGCTGTATCTTGTTTTGTTATTTCCAGAGCAGTCTAGGGTATCGAGATCTCTCATTATTTGATATGAGAATACTTGAAAATCTTTTGTAGGGGCTTTTATATCAGGGAAAAAAAAGTATATTCAGATGTGGCAAACCAGGAAAATGTTTGAAGCAGAAAATCGGTAAAGAAACTGGTAAAGATATCAGGTTGCAGAAGTTGGATCAGCCTTCATAATGCAGTCACTTTGGTATGTACAAATATGTAGTACAAGCATAATTAGAAAGCCAACAGCCGACATATATGCTTATCTTGTGATATTATATCACCATATAGATGAAATGAAATGAAATGAAATGAAAAATACTTTATTTATCCCAGAAGGGAAATTCAATCTTGTAAAAGCTCACTTTTTTTTTTTAAATCAATATAACATATATTCTGTTTTTTTGTTTGTTTGTTTGTTTTTTATTTATTTATTTATTTTTATTCTAGATAATTTCATATCTATGAAATGATTGTATTGTATAGATATTGGCATATATAAATATCAACATGTCTGTTCAATGTCACGTTTAAGAGAAATTCTAACCAGAGTAATAGTTGTGAGGATAAACACACAGTTGTATGATTTTTTTATTATTTTTTATATTACCTCACCAGTCAGTGAAGCTAAATTTAGGTAAATGTAAGACAGCATGTTGTGTGTCGTAAGCAAAAGGCCAAACCTCTGCATGAGTCACCACATTGGACCTAAACAACATTAAAACATATTTATATTCAACCTAAATATTAAACAGTTCCAGAGTTAATTTCATAGAAACATGAGTGACAAGCAGCTTTACCGAAACACAACTCAGCTGCATCCAACAGCCTGTATTCACTTGATAACACTTCACTGATGTGGATTTAACCAATACCTCCTGATGTGGGGTACAGATCACACCAAGTGGAAACCATTTCTCAGCTTCAGCGTCTGGACGAGGACAGCCTGACCTGACCGTTGTGACTCCGTTGCCTTAGTGCCTCCCTCGGCTCGGCCCTTTAGAAACCTCCTAGCAGCCGTCATCTTCCCACACCAATTCAATATCTGATACACATGCTGAAAGGCCTAGCCAAAATACAATTACATTCCTTCATAGGGACGTAAGCGGTGGGAGACTGGGGTGAAGGGGCTGCATGCCGATCTCCAACATTAACCCAGGTCATTAGGTGACTCTGCCTCACCATAGGCATCAGGAAACATTTTATACAGGGTTGTGCTTTAATGAACGGACTCCTACACTGCATGTATTGCACTGAACTGTGCAAAGTGGAAGTTTGGACTTCATTGTATCATTATGTACAATATACGTCAACTGTTCAGCCAGGTTAATCCTGACTTGATTACATCCATATGTTGACAAGGTAATGCAACATTCAGACCAGTTAAATCTTTAACAAAGTCTGTATTCAATATGCATAAAGTCTTGTTCCACACACGTGTCGCAGTGTTAATTCTCAGAACTCAAAAGAACTATTAAAGAAGTTCTGGCCCGGGTATCCTGCTATCAGCAACTGTAACATCCCACAGAGAGACAGTCCTCCAGCTCAGGAGAGGCTCCTCTTAACCTCACTGAATTAGGCCTTTGTACAAACTTGACCTTGCAGGTTCTTACTCCAGTAATGACACCCCGTCTTTTGGCTGTGGGGCAAACCTGGAGGTGAGCTTAGCCAGAATGATACTTATGAGACTGCAGTTAGGAGAGACACTTCACATGCAGGAATTTTCCTTCCAGAGAGAGAGAGGAACAGAGGCGGAGGTCAGGGGGTCAGGCCACTCTGCGAGCTCCTATAGCCCCAGCAACGGAGATGAAAGTTAGCCCAAATAATCCTGTAAAGTGCTCAGACGGAGCAGAAATTCCCCTGAGGGGGGTCTCTGGTCTGACCTCCACCCCTCTACTCTCTTTGTCCCTCCCGGCCCAGATAGATACAGACACTTGAGTTCACATCCATTAGGCAAATTAGCAATTAGAGGACTAGTGAACGTAACTGTCCAGTGTTTGCAGAGATTGGAGCTGATGAGATGGGTGGAGGGGGGTTGGTGGGTGTGCCACAGCCAGAGGGCTTACTTTGACATTTTCAGACTGGATTGTTTGTCACTGATGAGAGTGCAGAGTGACTAGTTTTGGCATGCGATGTTTCATCTGCCCCCCTCTGCCTTCCTTTCCCACCGTCCTAGTCAACATAGTTAGATAAACACTCTCAGACATATAAAGGGGCAACTTAAGAGACTAATGGAGCTAAAAGCCCCAATGAAAAGGAACACCAAGCCAATAAATGTCATGTTTTAACGAGCTGAACAAACAAAGACCCAAGAGCAGTTTGGTTATGTTTACTCACTAGGACATAAAGGACACGAGGATCCATGGCGCAACGTGGAGTCCCTGAAGAAACTCCTCATAAAGCTTCTCCAAGGTTCAATCTGAGGATAAGTGCATCTTTTTTTTTCTTCGATGTTCGGTCTCCCGTCCGGAAAAGTCAGCGACATGAGTGCTGTTTAGCTGATTGCAGCCTGTAACTTCACATGCTGACATCACTGTTTTCTTAAGTGTTTTACATGAGTCATCACGTCAGATGTTTGAGTGTTATAGCTTCTAAGGTCACGCAAAACCTTCACCGGGAGGTTAAACAGTGCCGGTTGTTCCCAGTTTAAGGAGAATTTAAGTCGTAAAAAACGTCTTTGGTCCTGTACGACTGAATTCTTCAGTAAACATGACATGTGGACACATTCATCACTCTTTGCACATCATGAATGTAGCTCAGCTCCCCCTCTCTACATCCTTTTCTCATCTTTTCATCCTACATGGAGCCTGCGCCCCGTTCATCTGGGGCAAGTCCCTTCCCACAAAAGGAGGTTCAAACCCGACGTGGCCTTTGACCCCAGCAGCACGTCTGTAGCCCAAACAACTCACCTCTGTTGCAAGCTGCCTGGTTTTAATTACAAGCTCAGGAACAGTTCAGGTTTGATGTGGATGGGTGGCTGAGAGGTACAGAAAGAGAGAAGGGGGCCAGAGGGAAAGGGCTTGAAACGTCGCTGTCGGAACTGGGCGACCTGTCTATTTGATGTCTGCCAGGCAGGCGGGCTCTGTCACTCAGGCCGAGTCGGGCCTCCTTTCAGAGGCACTCAACTTCAAAGAGGGGAACTCATCTCTGTCCTGCAGGGGTCCTCTCACAGCCGAGACCACCGGGAAGAAAACTCTGAGCGAGGAAAGAGGAAAAAGATGGGATCCCAGATTGGATGATGTGGGACAAGGATAGAATTATGGTCAGAAGTCATGAAAAGAAAATGAAACATGGAGTGCTACTTGAAATAGGAATGATGTTGGAATCATGGAAACTTGGCAAGACGACACCCTGACAACATCAGCTGGTGGCACGTGGTGAAGCTGGACTCTGCAAGGAGCTGATCCTGTTTGGGCCACGATGCGCCAGGCAGCGTTTCCTACAGTGAGCTCCTGGGCACTGGTGTGTTCACACAACACACACACTGTACATCTTATGCCAGCTCCTCAGTGGCCATTATAATGACTTTCCATGCTGAATCTCTGACGTGGAGAACTTTGGTATTCCAGTCTCCCGCAGCTTCCTTCCCCTCCACAGTGAAGACGGGCTTTGTGTGTAGCGCTGAAGAGGATTTTCCAGAGGCAAAGGGAAAGAGGGAAAAATAAAACTGAGCTTCTCACTGTGAAGAATCAACTCTTGTAAAGAGGCGCTCTTGATATTCTTGTGAAAAGGTTTTACGAGTTGAATCCCCGGGTGTGAATAAATACAAACTCAGTGTTTTATCTTCGAGCAGTGTCAGGAAATGTGAGCGCTGTGTTGAGTTGGTATATAGCAGGCGGGACCTTTAAATATATTGAATTTTTGAGTTTCCACAATTTAAAGCATTAGTCATTGAGCAATAAGAAAGCCACAAGAGCACATGGCATGATAAACGATGTGTTCACGATACACTGAACCCTTTTTTAAACTGAAAAATATTAAATTTTTGACTTATTTTGCTTCCCTTTGTGATGACTTGTTTCTACTGACGTCACATGGGACTTATCGTGAGCTCATAATGTCCGGACTGGGTGGTAGAAATGATGGGATAAATCATGTCACAAATGAACATTTCTGCATCTTATGGAATCCTTGACACCAGAAACTGAAGCTATCTGGCAGCAGACGGAGGCCTACCTGGTAGACGCCTGGTTTCTGTTGACTAGTCTTTAGTTCAGGTTGTGCTGCATGTGGGATGAACTGTGGTGGCACTGGATAAATATTGGATTTCAGAGTGCAGCGGCATCATTGTTGCGTTCTGTCTGAAGACCGTTTACCAAGTATTTATGGTGCTTTACTGGTAACAGAACATACGACCAGCATGTACCGAACTTGCAAGCAGATTCCTAAAAACCCTGAAACTTCTCTACATCCCCTGCAGTCCTTTCAGAGATAACGAATAGAGCATCCTTTGACTACCGAATCAGACAGTTGAAATCACAACAAGGCAGTGATGTCCTCTATATTCCGAGACGGAAACTGAGCACCCGCCAACCGGGCACAGCTACACCCCTCTTTTACAACAAACCACCCACACAATGGGCACTTTCTTCGGATGAAAGGACAGGCGGGGCCGGGTGGCGGTGTTGAGGGGGGGGCAGGTTTAAGGGTTGGGGGTGAGGGCAGGACAAGGGGATGACAGTGCTGCTCTGAGACTGTGTCATTTTTTGGAATGGAGCAGGAGGGCACCGCTGAGGGACAGAGCGGAGGCCTGTGCGTCCGACACTTTGAATGCAGATTGTGTTACACTGTACACGGCTCCCCCAGAGTTCAGAGGGAGAGGGTCATTTATTTTGTGGAGATTATGAATGTTGGGTTTGTTTTCTGGTGGAGCGAAACGCGGATGTTTTCGCTTATTCCTCCGCACAGGGGCCAAGAGGTGGGCTTTTATTTTGCTCATATGGAAACGGTGGGATTAATCACTGTGTAATGTAAAGCCCAGCGCGGTAGAAGTATTTACACAAGCGGAGAGCGTTTAGAAGAAAAGTAGCGGTGTCAAAAACTGATCGAGTCCCGTGCAAGTAATGATCATAAGTTAAACCCAGAATAAACAAGTGTGTGTACACAGTTAAAGCATGATATACACAATCTGGAAGAGTTAAAAGCTTTTATCTCTGCTGGCTGCAGGACCCAGAGGTCAGCAATAATAACCCAAAGCAGACTTCGCTTGATGAGGGAAGAAGATAAAGGCTCACATGGCAAAAGCGAGGCCCGGGCCAACACAACACCAACACTATTGGCCCTTTTTCTTCCTCCCTCTCTCTCCCTATGCCAAACAATGTCTATATTCAGCTTTTTTTAACGCAATATCAGTCACATACGAGCGAGGCAAACACTGAGAGACATTCCACGGGGAGAAGGCATTTTTCCTCGAGAGGCATCGCAGCGAAATCAAAAGCCGGGATTTATCAGGGAGATATGGTCACATTCCACAACGTCTGTGTGTGTTGTTTTAAAGCGCAGCCAGTGAGGGAGGCCGAGAGGCGGCTTGTTGGTTTTGCGCTGATGGTGCATATTAAATATTTTTGGAGTGACTACTTAGATTTAGAGGGCGAACGGAGGGGTTTGATCACTTTAGTGCAGCGGCTATTTTAATAAACTGAGCAAACACGACTGGGACAAACCGGCCTTTGTGTGGAAACGCGGCGGTTGTGAAAAATGTTTAATAATAACTCCTACGACAGGCTGAGGAACGGAACGTGTGTGAGCATTTTGGGTGTGTGTGTGTCCGCCTGTGTGGGAAAGTTATGTCCCCAAAATGTTCACTGTGTTTTTTTTACCTTAATCCTTGACATTTGCCTACACTGCGATTTTTTTTTTTTTCTTGCCTTCTTTAAGTATTATAATCCTATTTTCCACCTCAGTGTGACTTCCTCCCTCAACAGTATTCTTAATTAAACTGGCCCCGAGTCCAGAGAATTAGCAAATATCACTTTTAATACGCTCCTTTTTGAATGCAGCAAAGCTAATGGCTGCTATTAACCACATCACATCAACCAGTCCCGTCCCGCTTTACAGACTCACAGGTTGTCATCTACTTATTCTCTACATGTTAATAACTTGACCTTTGTGCTGAAACGGCTCACATCCTGAAAGACTGTTTTTGCTATTTAATCACAGGTAGGAATTTGAAAAGGTCACTGCACCCCATACATGATGGATGTCTTACCACTAATAAAACAGTGCAAGTTCAACAACCCCTAGGAGCCTGAGAGAGTGGTATGTATGTGGAGGGACGGCGATGGAGAAGTTGTATTTTTATGCAACACTTTTAGCATCAAGTCAATTTCCATTAAGCATGACCGGTGGCGGCTAAACTTTGCACCCCAAAAGCGTGACTTTAAAAGTTAAACTGTCCAAATGTTCAGTGTACTTTCTTTTGTTTGTGACCCTGACCTCCCTTCAGGAGCCCCTCTCCCATCTCCTTTGACACCTAGAGAAAGGCCTTATTAAAGGACTGGGAGGGCTGGGGGAGAAATGGGGGAGACCCCCACCAGCTAGCCTGGGAAGGCGCTTTTTTTCCTATGAGACGAGCCCAGCTGACTCCATCACTCAGGAACATGACTTTCAGAGGGAGGTGGTTGTGTGTGTGTGTGTGTGTGAGGTGGATAAAGAGCGAGATGGAGTGTCAGCTGTACAAGCCCATATTGAAGCTGGGACCCCCCTCTGGAGGCGGCGGACAGACACGCTCAGCAGGATGATCATCGGGGCCCCTGAAGTCCCACAGCAGCCTGGAGGTGGTGGAGCAGCGAGGGGAGGGCGTAGGGGTCAGAGGTCATCAGGACCTCCAAGTTTAAGGGGGCAGAAGGAGAAAAATGTTAAAGTGGTGAACATCAATGAGAAGTACACAGTGTTTGTTTAAAAGTGCTAAAAATCCAAGGTAATATGTCAACAAAAAGACATTTTCTGTAAAGCCTTTAAACATGTTAGGACCAAAATACAGATTAATACGTTCACATAGCAATTCACATGAATAATATTAAATCAGTTTACCAGGTACTGATTTTTCAGGTAGTATAATTAAGAAAACTGTATGTTTCAAATAAATCAATTAAGTTTCCAAAAGACTCCTGCACACCGTCTAGCCTTCAAACTTGTAAAACATTTATTCACAACATTGAGAAGCAAGTGACAACTCCACACCATTCCCCATTCGCACTGGAAGACATGATACCAAGAACATCACTGTACCGAAGGACAGTAACCTGCAGAAAGTATTAAACTAATAACCAATTCCTGTTGTGTTGTCTTTGCTGAAGATTTGGCCCATTTCTTACAAATAGATTAAATTGAGTAAATAGTTAGCCAGGGCTGCAAGGTGGTGCAGTTGGTAGCACTGTTGCCTCGCAGCAAGAACGTTGCCGGTTCGCGTCCCAGTGGGGGCACCGGAATCTTTCTGTGTGGAGTTTGCATGTTCTCCCCGTGCAGCATGGGTTCTCTCCGGGTTCTCCAGCTTCCTCCCACACAGTCCATAAACATGTTGATTGGTGATTCTAAATTGTCCGTAGGTGTGAATGTGAGTGTGCTTGGTTGTCTGTCTCTAAGTGTGGCCCTGCGATGGACCAGTGACCTGTCCAGGGTGTCTCCTGCCTTCACCCTAAGTCGGCTGGGATAGACTCCAGCCCCCCTGTGACCCTAGTGAGGATTAAGCGGTGTATAGATAATGGATGGATGGAAATAGTTAGCCAAACGTGAAGCCAAGTTCCCCAAAATTTACTTAAAATAGAGTGAAATTATAAAAAATGTCTGTATGCTGTTCCAAGACAAAGAGATCAAGGAAAGAAAGACAAATTTGGGATTTTCAGTCGACACTAACTGTAATAAACTGAGTCTCTGACATGTAATAAGCTTACAGTGTAATACAACTCCACATTTTTGGTTTGATATTGTCAGAACAGGTCTAGAATATCTGCTCAATGTGCTGCAGCTGAGGACTGAGGGAGTATCAGCGAGCAGCAGCATATGCGACTCTCCTCAACAAGCATAAAATCAATCCTGATCTGCACTGGCAGCCTTTGACACACTGATACACACCGTGTTCCTCACCGTAACCAAACAGCAGTCTCAGTGTTTCAGCCTGCATAAATCTGCTCTCTTCAACTGTTTTATGTGCAAACAGGTCAACCAATTATGGAAGCGTGAATTCATCAGCTGTCGGTGCGACGGGAGGTGTCAGACCAGGGAACTACCACAATCTTTTATCTCTTGTCAGCAGGCAGATCAACCTGAGAGACACATAGGCTGTACAGATGGAACCAACCAGCAAACTGATTGCTGTTACATCATTTATTCTAAGATTAGTTTTGCAGACAGGCTCAATGGCTTTTCATTGATAAGCACCTACAACAGCTACGACTACCAGTTACAACCAGTGCTGCAGCCAGCACCAGCCTTCATCAGATGTGAGGAGATTACAGGTACAGGAATGCCACAACATGCCTATCCTGCATCCCAGTGCTGTCATTTGCACCAACAGATAACTCCATTTTTGTAGATTTTCAGAAAACTTATTTTTGTTGTTTGCTTGAGATAAAATCAATCAAACTAAAGCTGAGTGGATCTGACTCAGTAGAAATGACAAAAATAGAGATAACTTAAGTTTGATTGATATTCTCTGGGGTAGACGATGGAAAAGTTTTCTGAAGGTTGGTGAAAATGGAGTTTTTTGCAAATGAACTCTTCATATCCAGGATTGTCAGCATACAACACAGCAGCATGTCCCTGTGTGAGTCCACAAAAGCTGAGATTTGATTGCCTTTGCTCGTGGTATGGGCACATCCTGGCCGCTGCTTCATTCTGAATGGACTGTCGGTTCTGTGTTTCAGTTGCAAATTTGCATATTTTTCCATATGACTTTCTGACACCTTCACGTTTGGTGTAAAGGCAAACTTAAGAAAACACAATGCGCCAGTGCAGGTACTGATGGGGCGTAGCAACTGTAACAACTCTGAATTAAATTTGCTTTCTCCCTGAAAGGTACGACTATGACGCAATGGGAAACCTTTCCAGTTTGAACGAGCCACAAAGTCCACATTCGGAGGTAGCAGGGGAGGTGGAGGCAAAAGGACTTCCACCCAGGAGACAGGGCTTGTATCTGGGGTTGGGTCTTGTGTGGACGATTACATTTAGAAATAATTAGCTTGTTGCTTATAGTTTTACTGACTGATTAGGTTAAGACACCAAAATTATGTGGCTCAGATTCAGGGGGGAAAAAAAATCATGATTTAGGGGGAAAAAATGGCCCTTTCACAACATGTTTGAAGTTTCACCTCCATTTTCTGGGTAACCACGGTGACGAGCCCCATCCTGTCTAAGAGGATAGACAGTAAAGCTATATAATATGTCCATGAGAAACTTATCTGTGATGTGTCACAAATGTAATATTTCTCAACATGTACCTGAGAATGCAGTGTAGTTGTTTAGGAGTGGTTTACAGGAGAAGGCGGGTTCTGGTGTTTTGTTCCTGGCGACGCCGTGCAGGTTGTGAAAGACGGCAAACTGTGATTGTTCAGGGACCAACGGTTAGTCTGTCATGTCTCTTGGAAAAGTCAAGAATGGCAAGAATTTCTGGCTCTATAATCATCTAATCTGACATCAGATAAAAAATATTGTGATGTCTGGCCTTGGCATAAGGAGACGCAGGTTTGTACAGTGTTTGCTCTCACAGCCACACCTCTCGTGGCTTTGACTGTAATAGACTGTCTCTGTTCAGGGTCAGAAGTTTGAACCTGCGTCTCTCTAAAAATGCTCGTGTATGTGTGTTTTTTTAAAGTAACAAGTCCACCACTATGCTAACACTATTAATCTCCATCCTATACTTATCCCGTCCTTTACGAGGTCCGTTCTTGCGCAACAACCTAACCGCAACACTTTAAATAACCGTGCCTCCACCTTGCTGACTCGGCAACGTCCGCGATGCCTCACAAACAAAGAGGCTTTATCTTCAAATAGCAACATGTTTCCCAAGAGCCCAAACTTGTTTCCTCCTCAGTGCTAATAAAGTCCATTACTGGGCCAAACATCCTCCTCAAATCACACACAGCACTGAGTTTTAGTGCCCCTTGGTTAAATGAAAACAGGAAGCAAGGGGACTGAGGGATGGGATGGGATGGCTCCCTTGTCTCTGGACAGTGTTTTGGTTGGATTCCTGTTCAGTCCTGGTTCTTCTAAAATAAGACACACCAACTGAAGACCTGATTTCACAGAAGATCACCGGAATTGAGACGTCCAGAAATACAACACAATGATCCAGCCCCGGGGATGTGAGTGAGTCAGTTCAGTTCCTGACTGCCGTGTTTTTAGTTCATCCCCCTCCTCTCTCTGTTTCCTCACAAGGGGCAGCTTGACGTGTTTCTGTGTATCCCCAAGACCCTGCCTCATGAATCTGGCCATTTTTTTGTCCCCTGCCAGGCTTTCTGCTTCCTCTGCAAGATGCATAAACCAGCCTTTATGAAAGAAACCTCTGCTGTGCAATTGGAATTCACAGTGGTTGAATAATGGTATACACAAGGCAGCGGTTTCCGCCTCAAGCCATGGAGATCAAACGCAGCATTAATTCGGACTTTTCCCCTCATCCCCGGCCTTCTCAGCTGATTTTTATCACCTCAAAGAGGACCACTGTCTCTGTCTCTGACCCGAGCCCCACACCCTGTCCAACTGTCAAGGCTGTGAATGTATGATGTAGTGTAAACGGTGTCGGACCCGGTGCCCAGGATGTGTTCAACAGGTAGACCAATGGCAAAAACAAACCCCCTGAGATAGTTTGAACTGCGCTGGGTAACATATGTGCCAGTGGGGGTTGAGGCAGTGTAGAAACTACTGCAACAAATCTCTATGTTTCATTCTTTCAGTCAAAATACAAGGTTTTTTATAGGAAACAAATGCCTTACTTCCACTTTTTATTATTATTTTTTTTACAGTTGCTTTTTAAAAAAAATAACAAAAATGGAATTTGGCAGTGAATAGAGGGCTATCAGCAAAATCTCTCCAGAAGCAAATAATGTTTTACAGACATTGTAGTTAATAACAACCTGCATTTTATTTTCATAGCGCTCTAATCTTTTGTATCAACAGAAGTAATTGCTAAAAATACTGGAGGTCAAAGGCATCATGCATTCAAAGAATAGTTTTTGAGGGCAAACAGTTTCATAATCTCTAGATAGAAAAGCTGCAGATTTTCATCAGCAATCTATTACTGATCTAGAAGGAAGACTAAACACATACAGGGACCTGCATATCTCACTATTTCACTGTTCACTCCTGCATTTGCAAATGTTAATGAGAAAAGCTTCTTCTCAGGGCGAGCAGGAGGCTAACCGATAACACTGTTGATTATTTAGAGGAAATAAAGAAAATTGACATTTTTGCATGCAGCTACTGTTTTAACTAATGACTTAACTTCCTCATGTCCATGTGATGTGTTTTTATTGCTGTAAAGATGCTGCTTTTTTTTGACAAAATCAGTAAACAGCTGCCTCTCATACAGAAGGGCAGCATGCTGTGTCGTGTTAATTACTTGTTTGTTGACCACGGCTAAACTAATGTTAAAAAAAAAAAAAAAAAAATCTATAGCTTTAAATTTGCAAATTTACTGAAGTCATCCGGTTTATTATTACAGCTATTATTATTTCCCTCCTATTTAAATTAAGTCAAATATGCCGTGTTAACAGGACCAGGTCTTATCTAAATGAGTGAGGAGGGAGAGGTAATACACTTTTGACATAACTGAATGTAGGGAATCCACCAGTTAAATGTATAAAAACTACTGTTACTATATGTTTGGTGACTTTGCTCACAAATTAGGTGTAAACAGCATTATTCCCTACAACAGGGGTGCCCAATCCTGGTCCTTGAGAGCCCCTATCCAGCATGTTCTAGATGTTTCCTTCTTCCAATACACCTGATTCACATGATCAGGATCGTTATCAGGCTTCTGCAGAGCTTGATGATGAGCTGATCATTTGAATCAGGTGTGTTGGAAGAAGGAAACATCTAAAACATGCTGGATAGGGGCTCTCGAGGACCAGGATTGGGCACCCCTGGCCTACAAGGTATATTTCCACTAGTGTCATGACACTGCACTGCGTCAGTGCAACGACAGACTGGATGGATGTTCCAGTTCTTATAAAGCAGATTAGTGACTGTTAGGGGGAATGAGAGAACATGTAAAACAGAACTACCATCTTTGGCATTACTGAATTCTCCTGTAGATTTCTATCCAGGATTCTTTAAGCTCTGTGTCCTTCTATAACGTCTCTGGCATTTTACAACAAGATGGAGATAAATCAAATGAGACATCCATAAATCTGCTCAGAAATCACAGAAGAACGTCACCCTTCTAACTCCAGAACATGCCTGAGAATCTGTCTCCTTGGTTTTGTGGTCCACAGAATTAGACTTTAGAAAACCCCGAGTCTGATGAGTCACATCTGTGGAAAGAGCATTCATCAATACTGAAGACCAGTACAAATGAAGATGTACAACTTTGGGGAATTTGGACAAAAGAATGCTTTTAAACTGAATCTTCTGAGCAACATCATCCATCTATTATCTGTACACCACTTTGTCCTCTGTAGGTGGCGCTGGAGTCTGTCCCAGCTGACTTCGGATGAAGGCAGAGTTCATCCTGGACTGGTCAAAAGTCTATCGCAGGGCTAAGTGATGTCAAGTTTTTACCTTTGTTGTTGTGTTTGTTATCCATCCTTTTAGGTGAGACAGTGTACATAGTAACTGTTAAAACACAGTGTAACACAGAAAAACAATCACAAAGTCAGACCTAAAACTTAACTAACATTGACAAAAAATAAAAGCCGCTTTTTGTAAAAATCAAAGTAGGACTGTAACAGCAGAACTCTTGGTTAAATTCATCTTTTGCATGAGCAAGAATGTCATATTTCTTCTTTTTAACCTATTTGTTAAGTTTTGTTCTGCTGATGTATTCATAGACTACATATAAAAGATGGACGTAGTGTCCCAGATTGGTAGAAAGCTGAAGTTTGCTTGGCCTTCACCATAACAAGCAAGGCTAAGAAGGCTGACTGAGAACCCAAGGACACGCCCAAATGGACTCGTCAAAGACAAGGCAGCCCCACCGTATAGCATGCTGTGTCATCTGTTTTACTCTAAATGGGAGCATAACGTACTGAATAAACTTTGTGCTGCACTGAAGGAGTCTTCAAACTAGCAATCGAGACTGTAAACTCATTAGGAGAATGGTTACTGAGGCGACAGATCAAGTAAGAAGTGTGCTCATTTTCTTATAGACGTACAATCAGACCTTTATTTGCAAACAAGGGAGTCGCCCCCTGCTGGTGGTTAGGAAGAACACAGGTTACAGTTTGGGTTGTGATAAAATACTTGCAAATCTAATGGCATTCCCATCAGCCTCAGCCTCAACCTCCTCATCAAAATGCCTGAACACCAAATCACAAACTAAGCATAATAAACCTTCCTCCTGTCATTTCCACTGTGAGGATTAGCATGCTGATGCTAACTCCACTGTGTGCGGTGTCACAGAGCAGCTAGACTGGCTGTAGTGGTCTAGCTTTTAATATGAAGAAAAAGTCAAATAATAATATGCTAGTGGTACAAATTCAAATCAAACATGTGCTGTAATTCAAAAACAAGATTAAGCACTCAAATCAAGACGAGCTGAATAATGCTGAAATATTTTTGGATCTGGCCGAGAGAATGAATGACGCTTCTGGTTTTTCTTGGGAAAGCACACACTATAAATCCATCTGGCTCGGATACAAGGCGCACAAACAGCGTCCCAGTTGTTTGCACGTATAAACGAGACAAACAGCTCTGTGTGTTTGCACATGTGTGCATGTACGTCTGCACAGAGCGTGAACGGATGACAGCCTCCTCTGTTAGAGCTCCTCACGCCTTAAGAAAAGGCAGAGCGCCGCATTGTTGGGAGAGGTCGCGACCCGAGAGCAGAAAAGACACAGTGGTGAATGTGGCACAGTGTTAGCCGAAGTGTGTGAGAGCCTGAAGGAGGAGGGATACGCTGCTGAGGAGAGAGAAGAGAGGAGATGGAAGACCGGGGAATCTGTGGTCTCACTGAGCTGCATGCCAAACCTTACTCCGGATACCAACCCGCCCAGGATGCCGTGTTTCTTCTCTCTCTCTGACTCTCACTCTCTCTCTCTCTCTTTTTTTTTTTTTCAGAACAAACAGACCTATGGAAAAACGGAATGTATTAATTAAAAAAGTCCACATGCAGGTGGGCAAGAGGTCAGCCAAAGTTCCTTCACATTGGAAAAACATGGATTAGAAGCCAGCTCGCTAATGAACTAAGGCCTCCGTGTTGAGTGGTCAGAGCTGCAACTAGTGAAAAAAAAAACACAAGCTGGAGGTAAAAGACACAGGGAAGAGCTAGAAACCAATCCAGGACAATAATCATATGACCGTCTGACATCGCTGCCACTGAGGTCAGCTCACAGCGTTTAGTTTTAATGCTCACCCAGCTCCAAATGACCGAACGGATCTGCAGTCATAAACTCAAAGGCTCTGATTTGACTTGAATTTCTCATCGAGTGTAATTGCTTCATATGTTTATCATTTCCTCTTGGAAAGTTATTATTCAGCAGGACCAACAAAGCCTGGAAAAACAATCCTTCCCCCAATCTTTCCCTTTTCTTTTTTTTCTTTCTTAGTTATTATCATTGCTTTAGAAGCAGAGGAGGAAAAGGATGAAGCCACTTTCTGCTGTGATTGTTGAAAAGCTTCAGCGGTCTCCGTGCTGTGCAGCTCTTCTTCTGACTGAGGCTCAGACGTGCAATTAAGAAAGATCTGAGGAGCTGTGGTCTGGCTGAGGCCGGGCCACGGGACAGGGACGAGGGATGGGCGTGAAGACGGAGACACATGCAAAGCTTTAGGACTTGTCAATTTGGACATTTTAGTGGTGTTTTGTTGTGTTTTGTCCCAGCGTCCTGGAAAAGACTCCAGAACCAAAATGCGTCATTGTCAGTGATGCAGCATCAAAGGCTTTTATGAGGCCTGGAATTTTCTCTCTGAGTTCAGTTTGTTGTGATTCTTTTCCCCAAAGAGCACCTTCATTTGTTAAATGTGTTCTCCATTTTTGAGTTTCAATTCAATTTTATTTATATAGCGCTAATTCAAAAGGTACTTCATCTCAGGACACGTCACATGGGAAGGTCAGGACCTTACAAAATTCTATTTCTTTATTTAATCAGAGCCGATCCAGACTTGTATTTACTACAGCTGCCAATAGCAAACAGAAGGTCAACATAAAATCATAGCTACAAGCAGAAGTAAAGACATTTTTAAGGATTTCTTTACATATTCGTTGCAACTTTAACTGCTGCTATGAGGCATCCATAGCAGGAGTTATAGATTGTATTTCATGAGGTTCTGTTAGAGCTGTCTGACTCTGGGTTGTGAATCATTTATTGTATAACTGTTTATATAAGCTAGGTATCATTGAGGATGTTATAACTGATGTAAATAATTGCAGAAAAATGCATTATAGTGTTTGTATGCTGCTTTTAAAGTATAAAGAGGAGTGTGATGTGTTTCAGACAACTGGAAAGTTTCTCCTTTAGTTTTAGATTCAACTTGTATGCAGTTCTTGAAATCCACTTCCAGTTTGACAAATGTAGAAAGCTGTCTTTTGTCTTCACCTTCATTAAACACCTTCAGCATCAGCAGCAGGACTTCTGCTGTCCCCAAACACTTGGTGCATTTTAGTTACACAGCAGATAACTGATGATGTCAATCTTCTGATGCATCACTGTGACTGTAGATTTCACGCAAATGTTCTCCTGCAGCCAAATCATCGGGAACAAAACCTCTCATCATGAATGCAGCACTATCAGAGGCAGAAATACATTCATCTTTTCAGAAGATATTGTTTATTCTGGACACTTTTTGGGGCCAATCAAGGGCATTATTTTATATTATTTAGAATTATTTATTTCTTTATATTTGTCATATATCCACAGTGTTCTTAACTCAACACTGCAATATATATTTATTCTACCGTTTGGCTGCTACCATGCTCATTCCTAACTGTACATACTTCCTACTGGCTCCGTTTGTAAATATATTTATATATTCTTATTTGTCTTTTTTATACTTGTGTTTTGCACCACTGGAGTTGTCCTTTAATTTCGTTGTACTTTGTGTATGATGACAGTAAAAGCATTCTGTTCTATTCTACTGCATGATTTTCCCTTTTTCCCTGCTTAAGCACAAATAATAATAATAATTTATTTAAAAAACAGTCTCCCACTAGTGTATTTAGGTGCTTATTTCAACATATTTTAAGTGAACTCTTCAAATTCATCTAAAATGCTGTTTCATCCAAATTACAGGAAGGTATATAAATAAAACAAAAGTGTCACGGCTAATCCGTATCAGGCTGTTTAGACTGTTAACCTAGAATTAATTTGAGACTGACTCCTGAAAGCCACTGATTCAGTGAAGGTGAATGGGATTTAACTCGTGGTGCAAAATTAAAAATTACAGAAAACTCAGCTGAAACACGTCCTTGTTACTCTGTACAGTCCACATCCACAGAACAGCATGTGTACAGGTTCTACCAGAACTACTAGAAGAAATCACCGATTGGACTACAATCTGTCACAAAGGCTTCCCCTCCTCACAAATTCCAATATAATATAATAACATTCAGAGGTGCATAGAAAACATGCATTGAAATAAAACACATAAACAGCTTTCATATTGCACCACCCAGTGGCAGCGGACCCTCCCCGGCTCAGGTGGACTTGTTAATAGGGTGTTGAGTTCTGTTAAGTGAACGGAAAGTGGGTGAAGCCAAAGCCAGCAGTTTTAGCATCACTCGTGCTGTTCATTCCACCTCTTTGGGAAAGAATAAGAGTAGATTTTTTCCTGCGCAGATTTGAGTAAATCCCACGTTTTCGGCGTGCTCTGAACGCGCCTCGCGGCCCCGGCGGGGAGCATTCATTTATAACGGCGGGGTGGTGGAAAAGCGTCAGCCGTGTTTATACGTTTGAGCTAAAGGAATAACATAAATCCTTAAGTAAACCTAATCTGTCAGTGATTGTAAACAGTCTGTCACAGTAATGGCTCCGGGAACAAATGAGGACCTCATGGCGGGGCCTCAAGTAAAAGCCCCCCACACGCTGAACCCCTCACCCATCCCTCCCCCATCTTGTATCTTACCCCCTTTCCATTTAAAAAACCCCAGTGTGGTCTACTAGAGGAAGGAGCTGGTAGGAACTTCCTCCCTTTGCTGAATATGAATATGGGGGGGCGCTGCAGACCGACCCCCAGTCTGTCCATCGGCACAGAGGGGGAGCGAACAGAACAGGCCAGGATCTGTGCACGAGATAAGACAGGCAGCAGGAAGGAGACAACCCAGAGCTCCCTACTCCCTGACGTGACAGAGCCACTATTCATTTTTCAGGAAGAAAGAAAGAAAAACAACATCAACAATATCAGATGCAGCAGAAGAGAGGAGCAGGGGGGAGCAAGGCAACTTGACTTCATTAAGAAGTCCTGTCTGTCTCTTCTGGTGGCACGCGAGATGCTGTTTTAACTTTAACTCTTGTAAAAATCACCCTGTTTTCCTAAACTTGAATAATCACACATAAACAGCTAGCAGTTGAACATTTTGTAAAAAGTTTCCGCAAATAAACGCCGCTGAAAAGCCAGCGCCTCCGGGCTTCAGCCGATTCCGCGGGACAAAGAAGTGCATCGGCGCCACAGCAGCCCAAACACTTGTTGTTGTCACTAACCACATAAATCATTCCATTCTCTTCATCTCCACACAGAAGCTGTGAACAATGGCAGGTAAACAGAGACGACGCTGGAAGAAGAGTCTGTTAGCTCAGCGCTGTCCTCTCCCACACACATTCCTGGCTGCCTGTGTGTCTAGTGAAGGTGCAGATAAACGGCCGCGGCACCGCATGTCAGCACAAAGCAAACACGCCGGACGGACGGGACCAGGACGCACGATTAGGATCACACGCATGCAAACAGTCGCTGCATACGTGTGTGAGAGCGCACAGATAAACCCAAGCAACGCACACGAAAAAGCCAGGAGGAGCTCAGAAGACAGCGATGTGCCACTGTTCAGATTGACTTCTGACGGGTTCTCTGTCACCAAAGCCAAACATGCTCTTTCTCTTTTCTCTGCTAAGCCAGTAAAAGAAAGAGTTTGTTCCTTGGACACAAACGGGCAAAGAGGAGTGTGATTTGGCCTGAAAGGACAAAGAGGAGAGCTACAAGTTTGTTCTACATGGAGAACATTTGAAAGCAGTGTTCCACCTGAAATGGAGACTTTCCATAGAAAATCCTGTAATATATCCCAACACATAGGACCGTAATGTCCAGACTATTGAGCGCACCTGAATATAAGCCGCACCCGCTAATTTTAAAAGAAAACAAATGTGTACATATACAGGCTGCACTTGTCTATAAGCTGCAGGTGTCCACGTTGTAACATGAGATATTTACACAGAAAGATTTTTTCAACTTTTAATTAAATACGTACCGGTAACACACACAAATATATAAATGCTTTTGTTCCCGAACAGTGCCGGTAACACGGCTGGTTAAAAGAATAAAAGATACAGTATCCTACCAGGAGAAGTCATTGATCACTATCTTCATCTTCCTCCTGCACTAAAACCACTAAAGTCGTCTTCTTCAGTGTTGAACAGCCTCAGAATTACTTCTTCACAAACTTCCTCAGTCTCTCTTTCGTTGTCGCTCTCGAGGCAAATCCATAAAAATCCATAAATTCGCTGCATCTCGTTTTCAAAGCGTGTGAAAAAAGTAGTGGCTTATAGCCCAAAATGTACGGTACATCAAATGCAGCATGACAGATATCTGGTTGCATTTTGCAGTATTCAAGCTGAATTGCTTTTCTGGACCTTCTGACCCAAAATCCTCTGCAGATACATTCCATACATCACAGTGTCTCATTCAAATTTTAAGCAGCTTGAGTCAAACAGAACACATAAATGGATGACAGCTCATTTTGAACCACAGGCTGTGATTGACAAATAAAGTCCAAGGTGCTCAAGTGTTACATCCCAGCTGTGTTTGTGTTACATGCAACAGAACTGCAGCTAAAAGTAAAAACACAATTTAACAACATGTTTAACTTCTCTACTACTGGTCGATATATTTGACAGACAAAAGATAAACTTGTGGTGGAATCCTGCTTCAGTTTGACAACACGTTGAGAACACACATTACATGACGTGACTGATGATGAGCTGCAACATTAATAAAGCTGAGGGCCAGAAAACTAAAACAACGAGTTAAAAGAGGCTAAAAATGTCCTTCGCTGAGGGAAACAGCACAGTTGGATGACAGCTCTCTGTAATTCAAACTACATGAAGTTATTTCATAGGCGACCAAACAAGTCTTGTTTAAAAGGGAAAGAAAATGAAATTAGGAACATGCTTTAGCCGTACCACAAACACACCCAGAGAAGTGCCTACAAGGAAGAAGCTTTGAAGTCGTGCTCGGCCTGCGTGTGCTGTCGAGGAGGTGAACTGTGGAGCAGCCCTCACACGGGGAGCAGAGGATGGCAGGAGACCGGCTTGGTTTGGCAGCAGCGGGTCGCCCGGAGAACAATGTGGGCTCCATACGTGTTCGGTTCCTCGTTTCATGTGAACGCTCGGTGACAGAAAAGAATGAAAAGACACCACCTTGCTGTGAGGTCAAGGGTCAGCGTAGCTCTGAATGCTCGTTTATCTCAGACGAGGAGATGACGACGGGGAAAAACTTATTGCTAACGGTGGAGTAATGATTCATGTCTGACATCAGCTGTCAGCTCCACCAGCTGGTCATGAGGTCAAAGTTAGCCAAGTTAGAATGTTACTGTGTCATATATGCAACCCTGAATTCATTATTGAATGTGACTAGTTCTAATGTAGAGAGCAATTATTTAACTCTTCAGTGTATCTAGACCAATAAATCCAACACCTCATAATAATAGTAAATGGTAAATGGTCTGCACTTATATAGCGCTTTTCTACCTTTGCGGCACTCAAAGCGCTTTACAATGTTTCTCATTCACCCATTCACACACACATTCATACACTAATGGCGACAGAGCTGCCATGCAAGGCGCTAATCTACCATTGGGAGCCATTTGGGGTTCAGTGTCTTGCCCAAGGACACTTAGACATGTGGGGAGAACCGGGGATCGAACCGCCATCAGTGGACAACCCGCTCTACCACCTGAGCCACAGCCGCCCATAACGCGTTTAATAATTTAGGTAAACTTGACGTTTTTAAATTACATTAATGAAAATGACACCTTGAAGGTTTATGTTCATAAAGTTACACTAAAAGACCAAATGACCGTAATAACCTCAACTAACTTAGCATCATCAGTTACATCACGTCCTTCATAAACAGTATGTAAAATAGTAATACAGCCGTGACTCGATAATCAAACACTAAATGTAAAACCTTCTTTTATGTCGGATAGCAAGGCTGTCGGATTGTCAAGACGGAGGTCGAGATACAAGGAGGGCTTGATGCTGGAAGGCTCATTTGTTGTTAATAGTTGTTATAATAACTAGTGTATTGTTAGAACACTACACATCGCTGGATTTCTAACTTCCACCCCGGGGGAGCGCTCCGACGGAGTGGAGGTGGCCGCAATGCACAGGCAGTACTTGGCTGCTGATGTTAGTTTAGTTTGCGGTCGGATTTCACAAAAAAATCTGAATTGAGCATCAAGTCTGAATGTGTATTGTACAGTCAGATAATACGCTGTTACCCTTATCTGTGACATAAAATGTCATGTCGGAGTCAGAATCCAAGGCTGTCGGTATGTTAAGGCTGTTTTTAATGGCTTCTGTTCGTTTTTCCTAAAAACCTGTCGGATAGCAAGGTTTTGGATTGTTAAGGGTCAGAATGTCAAGTGCTTTCAAATAACAAAAGATGTGTGGAAAAGTTTTAAATCATTTGCAAGTTATTCTCCAACTTTAATCTTTCAGCGAGTTAGCTTTAATGAATTAATATTACCAAAACAAACAAAACAAAACAAAAGGGCTGCTAAAAAAATAGTACAATAAATAAGAAAATACAAAGTCTTCTTGAAACACAACCAAATATTATCTTGATTAGAAGTTGCAAGATGTGTAAATCACTGCTTAGTTTGGTTGTTAGATTTGCTAATTTGTTGAACTGCATCGGTGGGTCCAACCTGCAAATTTATTTCAAATTCCTTGTAATTTAAGGTTTTAATTCAAAGTTGGTGATTTCTAAAACTAATCAAGTAATTCAAATAATGTCGTCAGTTATCTACGTTCTGAGTTATTGTTCTTCAAGCTGACACAAAGAATTTCTTCATTTCAGATAAACTCACATCTGTAGTCAGTAAACAGACAAAACTGTGTTCATTCATGTACATTTAAAGGCGTCGAAGCAACTGAGCTAAAAACCAACTTTCATCAGGTTTGCTATGTAATTAGTTGATTAATTATTAATTGATTTGTAATTGTTTCCTGAAGTAATGAATTGTTTCCTAATTTAATGAGTGAAATCAACATTCAGCTCATCATTCAAAACCACAAAGATTTAAGTTAGAAATACTCGTGTTGAGTCTTCAAGTGGTACAAAAAAAGGACAAAAGAAAGTAGAAATTTTGCATTAAAATCTTTTAAATTTACATAAAATAAGTGGAGAAAGTTTATTTAAATCATGTAAAATGTTAAAAGATCTTGCGTAAAAACTTACAAACACCTGAGACGACCCAGTTTATACCGACACCAGTGATATAATAATAACTGTGCCATCAGAATAAATCCAGTTATTAATATTTTTGTCATTTTTTCAACAAAAATATGAACAGATGAAATATTCTTCTGTGGACAAATCAGAAGTCTTCATCGCTCCCTTTAGCAGAAACAACTTCTTGTAGGCGTTTTGCCAAATGCCTGTTGAAACTTTCACTTCACTTCAACTTTCACACAGATCGTCTTCCAGCACTCTTTCCTACGATGCAGCATTGAGCTGAATTAGTTGAATCAATGAGCGTAAGCTGCTCGGTCGCTGAGGCAGCGAGACAGAAACAAACCAGAACATTTCCAGCTCCGTGTTTCACAGTTAGCGTGAGGTTCTCCTCTGAAAAAGCTGCCAAACATGTCTGCCGTTACTGCAGCCAAAACACTCGATTTGTGATTGTTCCATCCATAACAGATTATTCCAGAGGTCCTGCTCTTTAAGTCTGTGTTCACTGACAAACTGTAGCTTTTCTGTTATGTCTTTTTATTTTATTTTTTTAAAATCTTTAAATCTTTTTAAAGCCATCTACAACCTTTTTTTTCTGAGAAGCTCTTCAGATCTTGACATGATGACAAAAACAATCAAAGTTTGCTGGTTAAAGGTGTCAAAAGTCCAACAGTTTCCAGGGAATATATTTATTACTTCACATGACTGCACTAATCGAGTTATGCAAGTAAGCAGACACGTTTATGGCGACTTCAGGCTTAAAAAATCCTGATGAACTTTTGGATCCAGAGGTTCAAATGAAGCGTCAGAATTATTGCGGTAATGAAGCATCATAATTGCCGTCTAAGCCGTGTCTGCGCAGCATTTATCCAGTTTAAATGTGGATTTTATTTTCAATATGTAGTTGTTAAAATAAGCCTTTATCCTACCACAGAGACAGTCTGTGTTGCTGCCATATTTCTATGGCATCGGGTTCCAATCCTGTTAAAGGGATGTGATGGATTATTTTCTGGGGATTCTGAAACCGAACTCGCTAACCCGCAGCCAGAACCACATAATGTGTGCAGTCCAAAGCAGAGCAGAGCTGTTTTCTTTCATTTGGTAGCATTAGAGCTTGTTACCACCAGCAGTGATGAATCAGTGAAAGTCTCTCCAGGTGCTGTGTGTAAGGAGCTGTCTCCTCTACAGTGTGTTTAGACTCCACTTTCAATCCTCCCTACTCTTGCTCCAATCCCCAAACCTTGCCGCCATGGCAGATAAATCTCCTCGGGAGCAACGGAATTGCTTCCTTGTTGTTAATTGAGATTTAGTGCTCATATTAACAACATTCATTGGGCAGTGTTTGAAAGCAGATGCGTGCCAAGAGCTCTGGAATAAGGATTAGAGTGAAAAAATAACTATTGCATGGCCTGTTAAATCTAACCAACATACGCCACTCCTGCAGCCAGATCTCTCATTTCACCTGTATTTACACAGACATGACTCGCACGCCGGTTCACATAGAGAAGAATAAATAGTGAGTTGGCTTGTTGGCTCAGTCGTGGGGAGGAAGAGGAGGAGGAGGAGGAGGAGGGGGCTGGGAAGTAGTGAGGTTTGAATTTCAGACAGGGACACAAAGGAAGTCATAAAGTTAACTCTCTTTAATATGAGACAGTGGATGATTAAAGCTAAATAAACACTGTTATCCTATGCACAGAGTCAAAGGAGACGCTCGGCTGGATGTTTGTCCAAGTAATGACACACAGTCACATCCGCTGGTTTTCTCAGAGCCTTCACGGTCATTTTTCTGCTCTCATCACTGAAGTGGGGCGTGCATCTGGACATTAATTGTAGTTCTGCTTTCACAGTTGTTATGGGAAACTTGGTAGCAAACAGCAGCCTGTTTGGAGCCACTTGTGGAAGTCCAGCCTTTTTCTCCATCTTTTGTAAGAGTCATCTGAAAAAAAAGACGTAACAGACACGTAAGAGGTAATATGATGAGCAAAAGCAATAAATGACATGTATCCTAAAATCATATTGTTATTTGCATGATACTTGTGTGGTTTAAACAATAAAGATATGTGCCGTTAACCTAGTGATGTGTATTTAATCACATTGGTTTGTGTTTTTGGTGCATTTATTGGAACCACATCCTACATGTAATGTGCAGGACAGCAAGAACCAAACAATCCCAAAATCGAGAAAAGAAATAAATAAAAATTGGTAACTCTTTAGATTACTCAACAAAATTACTGTGAAGTTACAGATTACATTGTAGTGTAATCTTTGGTACTAATGGTGTACCAGTACAATCTGTATATTAGTCATATGATAAATACCCTCCATGCCACACTCCACATAGTCATTTAATCAGCTGTTACCATCAAAATGTTGGGTATTGCAGCTTTAAAGATGTTAGTTATAGAATTCTTATGTGATTGTGTCATTTTTTAACTCAAGGTTTTGTTTGCCAAACGTGGTGCTTGTATACATAATGCATTATATGTTAAGTTTGGGGCTGCAAGGTGGATCAGTGGTTAGCATCGTTGCCTTGCAGCAAGAAGCTGGGGACACCCGGGATCCTTCTGCGTGGAGTTTGCATGTTTTCCCCGTGCAGCGTGGGTTCTCTTCGGGTTCTCCGGCTTCCTCCCACAAAGTCCAAAAACATGCTGAGGTTAATTGGTGATTCTAAATTGTCCGTAGGTGTGAATGTGAGTGTGCTTGGTTGTCTGTCTCTAAGTGTAGCCCTGTGATAGACTGGTGACCTGTCCAGGGTGTCCCCTGCCTTCACCTGAGTCAGCTGGGATAGACTCCAGCTCCCCGCGACCCTAATGAGGATTAAGCGGTGTATAGACGATGGATGGATGGATGTTAAGTTTGGTCTGTTCATCCTGGTGTCAGCCGGTCTGTTAAAAATAAGTGCACTTTGTCTCTTCTATACTTCACCACTAGGGGGAGCACAAAGTCAGAAGTTTCCTAATTTCATAAACACTTTAACTCCAAAGAATCTACACATAGATTTTATTTTTTTATTTTTTTTTTAATGCAGCAGATACTTTGTCTGAGAACATTTCTTAACTCTTAAGCAGTCAGTCATTTAATGTGGTGCGTACAGACACTGCTGTGGGTCAGTCAACAGCTTTCCCCAGACTTCCTTTTTATCAGAGCATCCATGACACTATCGTTTAGCTCTGTTCAGATCCAGGATGTTGAACGAACCAGTTATCAGCCTCGTGTCAGGATTGGAGCCTCCGGGCCCCTACAGTAGCCGAGCCACGATAGTTATCCTGCTTTGTGTTAGCCTTTATGTGAGTGTGATATCCATCTCGGAGGGGGGCTGCAGTGGGGTCAGCGGAGGGGCTGGTGCTCTGGTCGACTTTAGCTCAGGAGAGTTTACTGGCTTCTGTGATATTAAAACGCTGAAACATACAGAGAACAGGAGCGCCTACATCACAGAGCGGTGAGGGCTTGGTAATGTGATACAGATGGAATCCACACCGGTGGCTTGATGAGAGGGGTCTGTGATTTCAAGAACCGCGCTACCTCTGCTAGTCTAGACCACAATAAAAGCTCCAGCCTCAGTTACTGTCAGACTCCACCAGATGGGGTCTTTGTGGTGAATGGGGGGATACCTGACAGCGCTGTGCAAACTCAAGACTGTGCTAAATATACCTGACGCCGTGTTTATGAAAGGTTTTCAGGTAGTCTTGATAAAACGTCAAGAATGATTGAATGTGATGTCTTTGGAATACAGAGGAGAAGAGAAAATGCCATTTGTCAAGGACCACCCACGATCACTGTGGCGCATTCTTCAAGAGATTATATGTAATTTGGGCAACTAATGTTTATAAAGCCATTCTGCAACCCGCAAAAGATTCATTTTCTGATGTTTATTAGCTTTAAAGGGATCCAGACTGTTGGTTTGCCAATATGACAGTCACCCCGGTGTCACTGGACTGGCTCTGTGTTAAAAAGACCACTTCAGATATTGCCAGTGACAACATACAATCTTCTACATGGTGGAATGCGGAGTGGAAAGTCAGTTAAAACCACAAATGGAGTCTTTAAAGAGGTTTGTGTCAGCCGCGTCTCCGTCTTTTGAATGTGACGCTGAAAAATACCCCGGTGACAAAGTTTGTTTTCTTTGATTTGAAGGTTTTAATGTGTTTCTCAGTGTGAAAGGGCAGCAAAGTTCTGTTGGAAGAGCTGCTGTTCCCCTGGGTGTAAAGTCACATTTTGAAGACAGAGGCCACACCAGGGCAGCACTGGGGTTGCTTCATCTGAAAACAAGCAGCATTTCTGTGGTAAGACCATGAAATCTGGGCTGTTTCAGCTCACTGTGTTTTGCTTTCGCTTTCCCCCAATATTCCTACTCATCATTCAGAGTGGGAACTTGGCAAGAACGCCGGCGTATTCTCCTGGGCTGTAAGACTAATCTGGAATTTGATTTCATTTTCATAAAGTGCAGATGTATAACCCACTTTGTGAGTCTTTCTGTGTGATGGATGCGGGATCACGCCGGGTTTATTCGGAACAACTTGGACGACACTTATTAGCTGAAATTTACCAGTCCACCCACCGGTCCTCCAGGGACGGAGCCGCGTCCAGCTCCCTGACCTCTCCGCTGGGCATCGATCCCTGCCCACATCCAGAAGAGCGAGACAGCGCCAAGAAGTGTGGAGAAACTCACCTCAGAGAATATGTGTCATGTCCTTCTTAGTCATCTGTGCTGCAGTGTTCACCCCGGTGGAGGGTAACACAAACAGAGGAACAGCAGGAGGCAACGGTGGCCAAGTCAAATAAAGAGGAATATGTATGCGCAACGATGCTGCACATGTACACAGATGCAGGAATACAGCAACGCAAACGCATGCATTTGCTTTCATGCCTGCACCCTCCTCTCTGAAAAGCACACAGCATTAAGTGTACACAAGCAATTATCCCTCAAACACATTTTATAGTCGCAGTCAACACAGCAAACCAATCTGGCTGAGAGCAAATAAACAAAGTCAGCGAGGTTTGCATATGACCACTGATAATATACACACGATGGTCTTTTGAATGAGGCCACAAGCAGGAAAATGACCCACTTAAAGGATCCTCGTCGCTATCACTGCCAATGTAAGTGCAGCTGCTCGATTCATTGAGGGAAAAGTGTCTTCATGGCCGAGTGTCGTGCAAGCGGCTGCTGAAATGTCAGCGGCTGAATGTGCAGCTCTCACGCCGAGGCCATGCAGCCGATGTGCCCCACTGGCCTGCTTCAGACTAGCACAGGCTCAGCTTTGTCGACTTGGCAGAGGAGACCTGGCCCTGCTCAGAATCCATATTTGTATGTGATGATGGAGCAACTCAGGCTCGAATAGAAACTGCTGCTGTTTCATACGGCTTCTTTTGTCGTTTATTTTTAGTCAACACTTGAATAATTACATGTTGGAGGGATTTATTTGCTTCATTTGAAAGATGAAAAATCACATTTCTAAATCAAGTATTACACATTTTAACTCAAGATGTATGGTTCGTTTAGGGTAAAGCAACCAAAGAACAGTTTAAAATCAATTAATCCTCAGAGGTTTAAACACGGTTAGGCTTGGATGGTGTGCACACACCAGAGCAAACACGCCGACGGTCAAACACAACATCACTCAAATGTGTGCTACAAGTCGTCCACACTGTGCATAGACATAAATGCATGCAGATAAGACAGGGTTTGCACACTGGACTACTTCTCCATCACATGCTTTCTCTGGAGTTTTCACCTGCTGGCTCTGCACTCAACACAAAGACCTTATTGTGACCAACTGGATTCCACTGTTAGTCCTGGGTGAGATTAAAACACACACACACACGCTCTCTCTCTCACACACACACACACACACATACACATGTATTATGCCTGCGTTTTCCCTTTAAGATGCCTTTAGTCCAACATACATTAGATGAGTCTACTCTAACTTGCATGCAAGAAGTCATGTGCAGGGACTCATATAGTTCACCGACATGCAGCACACAGGATGCAGCAGGTTGGCTGAGCTGCTCGAGCTGCTTTCACGTGACTACATTGTGTTAATTTGTTACAAGGATGGAAGGTTTTTACTTACCAAGAACGTACTTAAATATGTGTGGTAACGTGTTGTATGTTAGAATCCTCCACTAGAATTAAAAGGCCTGTGTGAAAAATTCTACCAAAATGTTCCATATTGTGCCTCTTTTCAGCAATTGAATTAAAGTCTCACATATTCTTCAAATGCATCTTTTAATTTTCACAACACAACACACTGCACAGATGTTTAATTTCACGATGACTGGTGTTAGGCCTGTTACCAACAGGCTGGCTTTACCTGCAGCTGATGTGCTACTGTCCATGTCGCCTTCAGGAAAAAGACTCTCTGTATCTGTGACTAAATAGCAGCTGATACAGAGATTAATGTATGTGAAAGCAGGACTTTTATTGGTCTCTAACTGTCTTTCTGAGCAATCATTTTACAAGAAAATATTGCAAAATCCACAACACAGCTTGTGACTCAAGTAAATAACGAGTTTGTCTGAGTGAGTTTAAAATCTGTATTTAGTGAAGCAGAGCTGCAGATTGGGAAACATGACATGTTGTGTTAATGCACTATAGAAAAGCATATAAATGAAAAAAAAAGCTTTATTAGGAATTGGACTGTAATAAAATGTGAGCACAGAGAGAAGAAAAAAACAAACAAACAGATTAAAACACTGACGGAGTTTAGCTTGTACTGAAGCAACATGAAAACACAGTGACCTCCTCAGTCCTTGTTCGTTGGGTTCAAGTTTGTCTTTCCATCATTTCGACATGCCGCTCAGCTTTACAGTTCTCACAGAGTTCTGACCTGTGGGCATCAAAGCTAATGATGTTCAGTCACGTCTAAGGATTTTTGATTGTTGCAGAGACACTTCCATGAATAAAAACAATAATAGACTGGATTTTCAGCTGCATATAGACTCTTGTGTTCACTCTTGTAGCCAACAGCAGAACATTTCGTATGCTTTGGTTGAGACATTTTAGAGTTAGCACAGACAGCTCTAGAAGGCAAATAAACCAGGTGGACTGTGAAGCAGCTGCTCATTGTGAATGTCTCACCTGGAAGCAGTGAGGGGGCAGGATTATACAAAGTCTGAGCTGGATGACTAATGGTTCCTTAGTTCCTACTTACCAACTGAACAAAATTCCAAACAGATTGTAAAGCTGGGAGGTCATCAGGTTGAGCCGGGCTAAAGGGATGGCAGCAGTAAGCATTAACATATTCTAACAGCTTTTATTTTACAGCTCTGAGTTTGTAAAACAGGCAATTTAAAAACAAAGAAGGAATTTCATGATGTGCAACATTTAAATAAACCTACTAGCAAAATGTAGTGAATGTATGAGAATAAAAGTTTGTTACTTCTGACTGTTTGTTTGTTTGTTTTTTATGTATGTCATAATTTGATACTTAATAGTGAAGCATATACAGGGACAGCAGAGAAATCTGATGGCTCCAAACATGGTTCATGGGAGAGGAAAGATGAAAAAAACAAAGTTCTGAAACACAAATTTTTGGACTTTTCCTCTGAAATGAAACCACATGAGAAGTTTAGAAAGAAAAAACATAATTTAGCAGAGCTGTTCACAACTCATAGACATCTGATTATTAACTCCGTGTACACACTGCTTTTTATACGAAGCCAAAAAAGTTGAATATTTGACAATGTGTTGTATTTTAGCAGCTTGTTATCCAATGAGTCAAATCTTAATCTTCAAAGTAACAAAGGTGTCACATGAATGTGGTGCAGTACAAAGTTTATTATTTCCCTCTGAAATGCACTTCAGTAAACGTACTTAGGTACTTTTCACCACTGAGTATATTCTAAAAGCATAGCTTCTCTAAATGAGTGGAGTTACACGATAACACTTCAGTAGAAACGCCACAGGCTGGATTAGTGCTGTCACAGTGAATATCAAGCCAATGCCACCATCTGCTGGAGGAAGTCAGCACTAACCAGGAGAAACCTGCAGCACTAAAGTTCACTATCAACATGGTTGTGAGTCAGCATTAAAATCAAAATGTAGTTTGGTGCATATGTTTAGTGAGACAGCACCGACACCACCAACAGAACCTCTGAAACTTCTTCTTCTAAACTTCTTGAGCAGAAGTATCAGCATCTGGTACTAAATGTACTCTTAGATGTAAACATTAGTTACAGACAAAGCAACAAACATATTGGCACCTGTCCACAGAGGTGTTGTTGGATGAGGAGTCGCATTGGTTCTCATCACTGGTGCCATCGATAAGCATGTCTGGGCAGTGTCCTGACAGATGTTGATAAGTGCTCTTCAACAAGAAACTTATACAGACTAAAACATCCGACAACCTACAAACACTGTGGCACAGACCCCATCGCCATTATTTGTGAGG
>NW_007578247.1:130567-133067 GCF_000690725.1 Stegastes partitus
GTAGGTGTGAATGTGAGTGTGCTTGGTTGTCTGTCTCTAAGTGTAGCCCTGTGATAGACTGGTTACCTGTCCAGGTGAACCTGCCTTCACCCTACATCAGCTGGGATAGACTCCAGCCCCCCATGAACCTAGTGAGGATTAAGCGGTGTATAGATGATGGATGGATTAATGTTTCCAGTCAGCATCTGGTACTAAATGTACACTTAGACATACACATTATTTGCAGAACTGCAAAAGCAACAAACATATTGGCACCTGTCCACAGAGGTGTTGTTGGATGAGGAGTCACACTGGTTCCCATCACCGGTGCCATCGATAAGCATGTCTGGACAGTGTCCTGACAGATGATGATAAGTGCTCTTCAACAAGAAACTTATATAGACTGAAACATCCGACAATCTACAAACACTGTGGCACAGACCCCATCGCCATTATTTGTGAGGCTGTTGTGAGAAAACAAGTAAATGTTGCTCCATGGTGAAGTCTACAACATAAATGTTACACATCAGCTGGTGGCTACCAGCAGAGCAAAAATGACTCCACTGATGTTACACCGACTCTAAAGCAAATCAGTATGTACAAGAAAATTATATACTACAATTGTTATACGAACATCTATGAATTTTCAATTTACTGTACATGTCTTCACAGGTGTCTCCTCATAACCTTTTCAGATGCACCACCTTTCTCTTTGCTAAGATACTTCCCTCCTTTAAGCTACTGCCTGTCCGGTTAAGCATTAAAAAGACATCAGTTTATACTATAATATACCAACCGTGAAAGCAGAGCCTCACGATCCTTCTGACTTTTTGGGTTTTAAGCAGGAGGTGTCAGAAAAGTTACCACAGGGGTAACTGGCTTGTGGCGGCCAAGCATTCATAGCGATGCCGCTTTTTGATACTTCGATGTCGGCTCTTCCTATCATTGTGAAGCAGAATTCACCAAGCGTTGGATTGTTCAGCCACTAATAGAGAACATGAGCTGGGATTAGACCGTCATGAGACAAGTTAGTTTTACTCTACTGATGATGTGTTGTTGCAATAGTAATCCTGCACAGTACCAGAGGAGCCTGGGCAGGATTACTATTGCAACAACACATCATCAGTAGAGTAAAACTAACCTGTCTCACTTTGTCAACTTTATCAAAACACATTTAGCTTGCAAAGAACTATAAGCTTTGTAATTTCCAATGACTTCTCTGCTGCAAGCCTGCTTTTCTGATACAGAATCTTCATACCTCAGTTGTGTCTTCTCTACGAACAGATAGAACTGCCGCTGCGACAGTCTCACCTCGTCATGCAACATAAACTGTGGAGATGCCGGGGATTGAACCCGGGGCCTCATACATGCAAAGCATGCGCTCTACCACTGAGCTACATCCCCTGTGAACTGCACCACCAAAGCACGCTGTAAATCAGTAGATAAATGTATGTGTGGAGGCCAGGGTTCAAATCCCACTTGTGACAACAAAGCCTTACACTACACAGACAAGCAAAGCCAACTCCACCCCAACATTTATGTTCAAGTCCTTCAGCTCTCAGGGCAGATTTGCGCTGTGAAGGATGAGACGTTACGCAATGAAAGATTGTGTGTGTTTTTTGATCTGTCGTGGCAACCTTCAATAACCACCGACCTTAACCTTCAGCAGCAGGTGGCGAAAGGCCCAGGAAGCAGAGGACAAATGTACCTCCGGACAGTTGCACGGAGCAACAGAGAGAGAGGGAGCTCCATATTTAAGTGTTAAGATAAGACTGTTTAGCCAGGGAGGGAACGCGCCCGGGGTTTATCTGTTAGATCGAATTTTGTGCTTTCAGTTCAGCAAACTACCTGACATTACAAAGTCGACATTCATTACATGAACAGGACAGAAGTTAAGTGTTGTCGTGGCCAAGTGGTTAAGGCGATGGACTACAAATCTATTGAGGTCTCCCCGCGCAGGTTCGAATCCTGCCGACAACATGGAACTGTTTTCAACACAAGCAGCACATGACAGGTGGCCTGCAAAGAGCTGCATGGAGCAACACAGGAGTTGTCAAGTCATGAGTGGACTAGAGATTTACTAGAAAGTCCCACACGCAGGTTCGAGTCCTGCTGACAATGTTCAACAGTTTTCCCCCGTGGAGGTAAAAAGTCCAAGTAGTTTGTCTGTGAGGTGAAAGAGGAAGTGTGATTTAAAACTGAACAAGTGAGAAAATCTCCATCAGTTTGGTTCTTCAAAACACAAAGCTCATCCTTTAGACTTATGCTGCTTAATGCTGCTTGTCAAAAACAAAATACTGTCTAGTTATAGATACCGCTGCAGGATAAAAAATTTGCAATAGCTGAAATATCACAGCATCTTGAACACTTGTGAAAGCAGGCTGCAACAGTACACACAAGTACACAGGAAAGGAAATGCGATGGCCGGGAATCGAACCCGGGTCAACTGCTTGGAAGGCAGCTACAAAGAATTTTCTGTATAAAAGAAAGTCACTGGAGGCAACTGCAGTTTGTTATTTGG
>NW_007578247.1:140567-144547 GCF_000690725.1 Stegastes partitus
TACTGTGTAGGACGGATTTCTTCCGGGTCTACAGCAAGGCTGCGCGCTGACGCTAACAGAGTTGTCTTAGCAACGAGTGCTAATTTCCCCCCAAACACTGCCGGTGTCAAAATGACAATAAACAACCCAGTCTCACGGCAATTCATGAAATAGTCACAAAATTTAATCTATTGTTTCGTGTCCTAGGACACGATTTGTCCAACTTTTTCGTGTTCCCCAGCACGAATTTCAAACCAATACATTTCAATTGGAATTATGTTTCATGTCTGGGACACGTATTTTTCCCCATTAGGCGGCACATATACTGTGATGTTTCTGTTGTCTTTTTCTTCCGACAGTCAGGCATTAACCAATTTTACTGTTATGGTCTATCCACACTACTAACTATAGAGATCACTATACAGATGTGTGGGGCTGCAAGGTGGCGCAGTTGGTTAGCACTGTTTCTTTGCAGCAAGAAGGTTGCCGGTTCGCGTCCCGGTGGGGGCACCGGGATCACTCTGCGTGGAGTTTGCATGTTCTCCCCGGCTTCCTCCCACAACTTAATTGGTGATTCTAAATTGTCCGTAGGTGTAAATGTGTAGCTTAAGTGTAGCCCTGCGATAGACTGGTGACCTGTCCAGGTGTCCCCTGCCTTCGCCCTGAGTCAGCTGGGATAGACTCCAGCCCCCCCGCGACCCTAGTGAGGATTAAGCGGTGTATAGATGATGGATGGATGGATACAGATGTGTGCGCCCACATTGACCAACGTTACCATTCTGTAAACATCGGCGCTGAGCCAGTACCATGTGCTCCAGCTGGTATAAGCTCTGTGTCCATTCAAATAGAAAAGGCAAAATATATCCAGGCAGAAAGAAACTGTTGAAACACAGTTAAAGCATATATATCACTCTGAAAAGTGATCCTAACAATATCGTTCATAGCTATTATCGTTGGGATCACTTTCAGAGTGATATATGGGCTTTAACTGTGTTTGGGCTACATGCTCGTTGTTACTTTCATTTCTTTGCACACGAATACAACTCTGAAAAGGACACATGCAGGAAAATGGCGACAGTATGATGTACTGTGATCACAGCGATGGATAATCTGACTATTGTAATTGAGAGGCCAGTGGTTCGCTAATAGCTTAGCTACGAGCTAGGCTTAGCTACTAGCTAAGCCTAGCGTCTTAGGCTTCTTCGTTTTCTTCGACTGATTTGGCGGTTGGCATCCAACGGTCAGATACATTACCACCACCTAATGCACACACAAAACATTACATAGACTCTGTGAGACGGGTCCCAACTTTTAAAATATTTCTTACAAGATTTTTTTTTGCTTGTTTTTACTTCTATTCAAGTCTTTTTTTTTTTTTTTTTTTAATTCTACTTAAGTCTTTCTATTCTAACTTGAAAATTTCCTTCAGCACTGTTTTTGTTTACTCTGACTACAATGCCCATAAACCTCAGCGACCAGGAAGACGTTTTTCCTGCTGCCTACGGGATATTTTCATTGCGGTCAAGCTGCTGTCCAGGTAAGTTAGTGGCTATTGATTGTCTGTTGCATGTTTCACTTAAATGTCAAACAACTGATTATTTTCTCTGCGTTTGCTTGCATGGTTCACAAATTAAAGTAATTCTCTCTCTCTCTCTCTCTCTCTCTCTCTCTCTCTCTTTCTCTCTCTCCCCATTTTACAGTTCCTGCCCACCGGTTTTATACTTCTTGAACTATTGAGTATGCCAGGAGGTTCCACAACTAAAACATGTCCATTCTGTCAAACGACACTGTTTTGTGCACAAAAAACCTGCACATACTGCAAACAGGAGCAGCCAACAAAGCTGCGCCTTAAACGTAAGCTAGAAAGGTTCGACGAAAAGCGCAAAGAATGGGTGGTTGGCCGCAAGAGAGCCCACAACGCTTCATCAGTGAAGGATGAAGCCATTATCCTGGTATGTGTATTTTCAACACAATAAATAAACTGAGTAGTAAAACTGGTGATTAAGTTAGCATGCCATTGCAAGGTCAGTGGACCTTTTTAACCAAATACTAGGAAAGAATATATTGAATTCACATTATTTTTCATGATTTCATTTATTTTCATCATTATTATTTATTAGAACAGACTTATCATTTCAATTTACCTGTTAACTTTCATGTCATACAGAATTGTGATTATCCAAGAGTGTTGCTTTTATTCCAGTACTAATACTTTTATGTAATTCTGTCTTCACCTTAACTCATTTCATTAGATTTTTTTTTGTTGAAGTAAAATTGGAAAACAAGGGATACTTCATAGAGAATTCATACTTTATTACAAATATAGGCCTACATTATGACAGCTCCACTGGCGCGGTATAATAATCACAAGTTCTCATCCAGTGGGTGCAACTATGCTTTACAATGTATTCACATTGTCAACTGATGAAATGAAATGAAAAATACTTTTTTTTATCCCAGAAGGGAAATTCAATTAAAAAAAAAAAAAGATTATTGTCAATTAAATGTTTTGCTGTTTCTCCTGGACTTAAAGCAGCAAACATCTCATGTTTTCATTGCAGCTTGAGAAGCTTCATGCCTTGGGCTACAAGCCGGTGCTGCTTCTCGGAAAGCAGAACAAAAGTAAAAAAAAACTCCAGTGCAAGATACTCACCCCTCGATGCTCACTGACGGCATACGCGAAGGATAGTCTGGAGAAGATTGGCTCTTTATTTGAGCGCGTCTGTAAAGGTGAGATGCCTTTGCTTTGTTTTTAAAGTCATAGTTTAAAACTGGAATGCAAAAGTGTTTTAATCACTATATTAATATTTCGTAAGTATTTAAATCTTCAAGATTAAAAATTAAAAGTTTATCATAAGCTCCTAACCTAGTCAACAGTAGAAGAGTTTTTAAGCACACCATTGGTTCATCTCTTATCAAAACTATTTAAGTTACATTTTGTTTCTGGCTAAGTCTTGTGAGACATAAAACATACAAATGTTTTCATGTTTAAGCCGACTTACTGACTGAGGCAGTGTCACAGGGACTTACACTAATAGGATACTTAAAAAATTAAGACCGATTTTAGACCGCGAATCAGTAAATCAAAAGAATATGAATCCTAATACATGCTCTTCAGAAATGACAGTGTTGAAGTACTCTGTATAAATTTTTTTTTAGATTAGTTTATTTAAAAGGGGACAGCGCAATTTCATAAAACACATGATTACACGTGGTTAAAAAAGCCAGAATTAGCCAGAAGGCTAGTTTTCATCTGTGGTCCCCAAATGTAGAGCTTGAGATGCACAAATGAGAAAAGAGAACCTTTAAATGCTGTAAACATATCACACCTACACTGCCAATAACTTCTGAATACAGTCTGAACTAAACAGACCCAGTCTTCGAACAAATATTAGGCTCTAGTCTTTCAATATTACTCTTTGTTTTTTGTCATCTAAACGATGTTTGTATTTGTTTTTGTTATAGAAAATCAAATATGGATTTGTAGATATGTATTATATTTAGTACACTATCTTTAAATAAAAATATTTTAAGGTGGTTTACCTGTGTGCTAAATAAAGAAAACACAACATTTGTTTATTTGGCACAGGTTGGACTGAGGGAGTGAAAGTCGGACCTGAGTTCACTAATCAGCATATCACGCTCTACCTCTCACCCAGTAAGGATAATGTGAGGGAGGCAAGGGACATGCAGGTGGAGGAGAAGAGGGCCGTCCAGGTGGAGGACAGGGCCGTCCAGGTTGAGGAGGAGAGGGCTGTTCAGGTGGAGGAGAGGGCCGTCCAGGTGGAGGTGGAGAGGGCTGTCCAGGTTGAGGAGGAGAGGGCCCTCCAGGTGGAGGTGGAGAGGGCCGTCCAGGTGGAGGTGGAAAGGGCCATCCAGGTGGAGGAGGAGAGGGCCATCCAGGTGGAGGTGGAGAGGGCCGTCCAGGTGGAGGTGGAAAGGGCCATCCAGGTGGAGGAGGAGAGGGCCATCCAGGTGGAGGTGGAGAGGGCCGTCCAGGT
>NW_007578247.1:145369-158946 GCF_000690725.1 Stegastes partitus
GGAGCAGTCTGGTGTCCGTCCCGGTCGCAGCACACTGGACCAGCTCTATACCCTCCATCGCGTGCTCGAGGGCTCATGGGAATTCGCCCAACCAGTCCACATGTGTTTTGTGGATCTGGAGAAGGCTTTCGACCGTGTTCCTTGTGGCGTCCTGTGGGGGGTGCTTCAGGAGTATGGGGTGCGGGGCCCTCTGTTAAGGGCTGTCCGTTCCCTTTACAACCGCAGCAGGAGCATGGTTCGCATTGCCGGTTGTAAGTCAGACCTGTTCCCAGTGTGCGTTGGCCTCTGCCAGGGTTGCCCTTTGTCATCGATTCTGTTCATTATTTTTATGGACAGAATTTCTCGGCGCAGCCAGGGAGAAGAAGGGGTTCAGTTTGAGAACCACAGAATTTCATCTCTGCTGTTTGCAGATGATGTTGTTCTGTTGGCTTCATCAAATCAGGTACTCCAGCATGCACTGGTGAGGTGCAAGCGGGATGAGGATCAGCACCTCCAAATCCGAGGCCATGGTTGTCGACCGGAAAAAGGTGACTTGTCCTCTCCAGGTCGGTGGAGAGTCCCTGCCTCAAGTGGAGGAGTTCAAGTATCTCGGGGTCTTGTTCACGAGTGAGGGGCGGATGGAACGTGAGATTGACAGACGGATCGGTACAGCGTCTGCAGTGTTGCGGTCGCTGTACCGGACCATCGTGGTGAAAAGAGAGCTGAGCAAGGCAGCAAATCTCTCGATTTACCGGTCAATCTACATCCCAACCCTCACTTATGGTCATGAGATCTGGGTAATGACCGAAAGAACGAGATCACGGATACAAGTGGCCGAAATGAGTTTCCTTCGCAGGGTGGCTGGGCGCTCCCTTAGAGATAGGGTGAGGAGCTCAGTCACACGGAAGGAGCTCGGAGTAGAGCCACTGCTCCTCCAAGTTGAAAGGAGCCAGCTGCGGTGGCCTCCTGGATGCCTCCCTGGGGAGGTGTTCCGGCCGCGTCCCACCGGGAGGAGGCCCCGGGAAGACCCAGAACACGTTGGGGATATGATGTCTCTCGACTGGCCTGGGAACGCCTAGGGGTCCCCCCAGAAAAGCTGGACGAGGTGTGTGCGGATCGGGAAGTCCGGCTCTGCTTAGGCTGCTGCCTCCGCAACCCGACTCCGGATAAGCGGGAGAAGATGGATGGATGGATGGATGGACAGACAAAGACTATAGGAATGGCATTAAAACAATTGAACTTCAACTTTTATGTTTACATTTTACATATTTTTCTTAGTTTAAAGTACATAATTTTAGTGCGTAGTTGATAGTACTCGCTACATACAGAGGGAGAAGCAGCTGCTACAGTTATTATTACCTTTTTGCGTAATAGGTTTCTGGAACATAATGTGTTTCACAGAAGCTGATTCAGATTAATTTTTTAAAAAAAGACTGGTAAAAGTAGAAGTACTGATTCAACTCAACATGGAAACACTCATCTCTTCAAGACTACCAAAATCTTTTATTGAGCCTCAGNAGCCAAGTGAGGTGCAAGCGGGATGAGGATCAGCACCTCCAAATCCGAGGCCATGGTTGTCGACCGGAAAAAAGTGACTTGCCCTCTCCGGGTCGGTGGAGACTCCTTGCCTCAAGTGGAGGAGTTCAAGTATCTCGGGGTCTTGTTCACGAGTGAGGGGCGGATGGAACGTGAGATTGACAGACGGATCGGTGCAACGTCTGCAGTGTTGCGGTCGCTGTACCGAACCGTCGTGGTGAAAAGAGAGCTGAGCGAGGCAGCAAAGCTCTCGATTTACCGGTCAATCTGCATCCCAACCCTCACCTATGGTCATGAGATCTGGGTAAAGACCGAAAGAATGAGATCGCGGATACGAGTGGCCGAAATGAGTTTCCTTCGCAGGGTGGCTGAGCGCTCCCTTACAGATAGGGTGAGGAGCTCAGTCACGCGGAAGGAGCTTGGAGTAGAGCCGCTGCTTCTCCAAGTCGAAAGGAGCCAGCTGAGGTGGCATCTGCTTCGAAGGCCTCCTGGACGCCTCCCTGGAGAGGTGTTCCGGGTACGTCCCACCGGGAGGAGGCCCCGGGGAAGACCCAGGACACATTGGGGAGATGATGTCTCTTGACTGGCCTGGAAACGCCTAGGGGTCCCCCCAGAAAAGCTGGAGGAGGTGTGTGCGGATCGGGAAGTCTGGGCAGCTCTGCTTAGGCTGCTGCCTCCGCAACCCGACTCCGGATAAGCGGGAGAGGATGGATGGATGGATGGATGGATGGATGGATGGATGGACAAAGACGATAGGAGTGGCATTAAAACAAATGAACTTCAACTTTCATGTTTACATTTTACATATTTTTCTTAGTTTAAAGTACATAATTTTAGTGCGTAGTTGATAGTACTCGCTACATAAAGAGGGAGAAGCAGCTGCTACAGTTGTTATTACCTTTTTGCGTTTCTTGAACATAATGTGTTTCACAGAAGCTGATTCAGACTAATACAATGCTGCATTTAGTTATCTTTTTGCCAACATGAAGTAACGTTACGCTGTAATTTATGTTAGCCTGGCAGCCATAAGCAGAGAGCCCCGAGCACACAGAGCAGCTGGGACTTAGCCAATCAGAGGAACGCGTTTACTTTCATCACAAAGGCTGGAGTGTCTCTCGCTCTTATCCAACACAGCAGCAAACATTTAATCACCAGCAGAGATGGCAAAAGTACTATTCTTTACTTAAGTAGAAGTAGAGATACTTGTGTAAAAAAAAGACTCTGGTAAAAGTAGAAGTACTGATTCAACTCAACATGGAAACACTCATCTCTTCATGACTACCAAAATCTTTTATTGAGCCTCAGCAGAAGCTGGTTCTTAAAGTTCTTTGAATGAAGACGGGCCCTTTTGAGTCTGAAAATCAGTCCTGCAGTGCTGAAAGCCTCTTGCAGACAGCTGAAGCAAGCAGGAGTGTGTTGAGCTTCAGTGACAAATTGCACGCTGCTGGAAAAGATAAAGACGTTTGTTGTTACTTCTTTTACGTCATGTCGTCATCTGCAGAGGTTGAGACAAGAAACGAGTCAGTTTTGAGAATGTAAGGAGTAGAAAGTCCAGGTATTTGTGTTCAAATGTAGGGAGTAAAAGTAAACAGTTGTCAGAAGAATTAATACTCAAGTAAAGTACAGATACCTGCAAAATCTACTTAAGTACAGTAACAAAGTATTTGTACTTCGTTACTTCCCACCTCTGATCACCAGCTGGTTAAAACAGCATAGAAATACTAAAGTTGCGCCGTTTGTCATCAGGCTTATTGACTTACTTAGCTACTGACAAGTCAGGTACCAGCATAGCCATGTGGACACATGTTTAACTCATACTGCGGGACATGCCATCTCATGTAAGACTATATAACTGCAACACATTATACATTCAGGCATCTTGTAAGGATGGCTCTTGGGCAGTTATTTTGGAGGCCTGTCAGGCACAGCCAGCAGGGAAGAGACCCCAAGGTTGGGACAGGACACACTCAGTTTGCCTGGAAATGCTTGATATCACCCATTAAAACAGGAAGAAGTTGTGGTTAAGAGGGTCACCAGAAGGGTGTATTATGAAGCAAGTTTGACATAGCCAGGCTTTCTTTGTGTACGCCGAATCGACAAAACCAAAAGCCCCAGCCAGAGATTACTGGTATCATGAAGGTGGTTATAAACTTTCTTTGTCAACTCAGACTTTTTGCTTCAGACTCTGTGCGCGTTCACATAAAAAAGAGGCGTTTAACGCATCACGTGACTCTTCTTCTGCACAAAATGAAACAATCGTGTGCAGCTGCAACTCCTGTGTCCTCCTTCACCAGAGAGCATTGAGAAGTGATGCTTCACCACTAAATCTGTGGGATTTTTTTTAGCTTTGAGCATGTAAGATTTAAGTTAAAGCTTAATATTGTATCTGACTAATTTCTGCTCTCTCTTCTCAGCCAAGGTTGTCAGCCTCAAAAGGAAAAACTCGGGTATGTAAATAACGTTTGTATAACGTTTACAATACTATTGATTTGATATTCTGGTAACTCCTACTGTAATTTCAGTTAAGCACATTCTTTCTAAGTTTCGAAACAATTATCTACATTTTAAAATGAATTGTGTGGTGTGTGAGAAAGTATTTTTTTGATGTTGCATGATTTCCAGATTTGTTTTCATTTTGAAGTTAACACATGACTCAAACACAACCTTCTCTTCCATAGAAAACTCAAGCTACACCCCCGGCAACAAAAAAGGGAGACATATGCCTCGCAGGAAGCAGTCACAAAGAAGTGAGTTTAAATTACGTTTGTTGGTAAGCATGGAGGGAGACAGATAAGAACAGTGCAGAATTTTCCATCGTCAGCTTTTTGCCAGTAGATGTATGACCATTCCAGCAAGTACACCACATTGGAAGCTGTACTGTGGTACCACTTCAGTGTAGTTCAGCCTTTGATATGCTTCCACCGAATGAACATTATAATCACCGATCATTTTTGCAAGTCTGGTCGCCATTGAAGTCTTCATTGTTTTGTTTTTTTCTTAATCCTAATGATGTGTAAAACCTGTTCTTGATGTCCACAGATTGCTCCTACCACACTCGCCTGGAGGCCTTGCCTTTCAGAACGGTGCTACAGGAAAGAGTTAGAAAGGTTAGACTGGTCGAAACAAAGTGCAGAATATACTGTCGTGCAATACATCTAGCTGACATCATTGTGAGCTACATACTTTAAAAAATATATATCATTCTGTACTACAAAATAAAAATAAGTTTGAAGCTTAAAATGAATGATTAAGTATGAATACATGTTACCAGTGACCCTGTGTAGTCAGAAAATACCATAAACAAAAGTGTAGTCCTAAGAATTGAAATGATTTTTGTCTGTTTTTTATTCACTTGTTAGGGCAAGCTTGAAATATTGATCGACTGGGAGCCCTGTCCAGAGTGGTATGTATTCAGCTCATTTCCTACTTTACATCAAAGGTTCAAAGCTTTTATTGTCATTGTCACTGTGCATTTTCATACACAAGAGAAAGAAATGTTGTTTCTCGATCAGTGACTGCAGTGAAATAGAAGCTTTTTAAAAAAATAGTTCACATCATAGTAAAGTATCCAAATCATAATAAACTAATACAGTCATAAAATAAGATCAAATACAGTCCAATCTGTCAAAGTGCTAAGTCTCTTGGCTTGACGGGTGACTAGCTGTCCAGGGTGAGTGTGGGTGTGTATGTGGGGATGGGGGACAGTCCATTGATAAGTCTTACAGCCTGGGGAAAGAAGTTATTCCTCTTCCTGCTAGTTTTGCAGCTGATGCTGCTGTGTCTCCTCCCTGATGGCAAAAGGGAGAAGATGTGGTGGGAGGGGTGGAGCGGGTCCATGATGATGGAGGTGGCTCTGCTGATGCAGGGCTGCTGGTGTAGCTCCATCAGGCAGGGGAGAGGGGCACCGATGAGTTTGCTGGCTGTCTTGACCAGTCTGTTTAGTCACTTTCTGTCCTTGGTGCTGCAGCACCTGATCCAGGTGGTGAAGCCGTAGGTCAGGATGCTTTCAATGGTGCCCCTGTAGAAGGTGGTGAGGTGTGTGGTGGGAAGGCCTGTTTTCCTGAGTCTGCGTAGGGAGTGAAGCCGCCTCAGGAAAACAGGCCTTCCCACCACACACCTCACCCCCTTCTACATCATCATCCCCTGTAGTCCCAAGTGTCACAACCATCCACTGGCTATCACATCATTAGTCGTCTACGTTCTGGGTCCCTGTGGTCACTATGGTGCATTATTAAAATACACTTTAAAACTGGTGGTTCTTTCAAAGGTGGAAAATTAAGGACTCATATTATGCACATGTTCCACAAGTTTAAACAGTTCCCTGATGTCCACATGTAACGTTTCTGACATGCTTTGGTTGAACTTTTTCAAGATTATGCACAACATCTCAGCAGTATATAGAATGAGACACACTCAGAGGTCTCCACACCGGCAACTATCCTGAACCTACCAGAAAATATCATGTGCTCTGACTCAGCTAGCTCACAAAAAACTAATTGGAATGTCTGTTCTGTATGTTCTATGCGTCACACATGTTAAATGTTTTCATTGAAGGGAAAGACCCAACATGTAACAGTACACTAAAACATGTCCCCTCTGTTTTCAGCGGCAAGGAGTGGGCCCCTTCCTGGCAGCCAAAAGAGTCCATCTGTACATAAATTAAAGTGTTTTGTTTGAACTCTATTTTTGTCATACTTCTTTTTTCAGTCAAGATGCGGTAAAACTTGAACAGTGCCCTCAATGATAATGGTCCCTCTAGGTAAGGGGAGAGAGCCCACACCTAGGAGAGGAGTTCAGGTAACTCTGGGTCTTATTCATGAGTAAGGCAAGAAGTGACGGTGAGATCAGACAGTTACACAGATCTCTGGATGCTTTCTTTTTGCCAGAATGACCCAGACTGGTGAAGTTAAAATGGTTCTATATGTCCATGCGTCATTGTTTACATGTACCTCCATTCCATGTTCTGTTGGCACTGCTTTTCTACTTAAACTGATGTCTGAATGTCCAGTTTCTAGGAAATAGAGCCTGTGTGCTGCTGTACAACATACTTGTTTTTTTACCTACGCCATAGAAAATAAATAAATACATAAATACATTTGGCCATTGTGTCTGTTTTTTGTTTTTTTGTTTTGTTTTTTTAAAACAAATTTTTCTCCATTTGATTGATCATCACTCCTTGAAATGTATACCTGACACAGGGGCTGGTTCTAGAAGGGAGAAGAGTATAATTATGCCAAAAGACTGAACCAAATGCATCCTCTGAAAGGTCTTGATTAGTGTCATAAAACTTTGGCTGTTCTCCATAACTCTTGCTTTGAAATATTGACCTTTGAACTTTTAACTGGGTTCACATTGTAAGTCCTATAATTCTGCAACTGAAGGTGCTACAAACATGGGATGAACTGTTGTACAAAGGTTCTGACCCATTCTATCACATGGGCTTTGGTTGGGCATGCTCACCCACTGGGGCACTATATCATTTACTACTCATCAAAATGAAGAAACTGTCAGATGTGTAGAAGAATTACTGGTAGCTGTCATGAAATGCGAATAATTGATAGAATCATTTTAGATTTACAAGAACAATCATCACTGTGATTACCAAATTCCTCTGTAGGGTTTAGATGTGCAGGTTACCAGGAACCTCTGCATTGGTGACACATAGCAATCAGGAGGGCTGGGTTGTACTGTACAGCAGTGCATAGAAATATAAGAGCAGGTTATGCTGTCACTGCATTATTGGTTTCAGTTTGCATGCTGACAACTTGTGAAATCAAACACTACTTTTCTGTTGAGCACTTTTTTCCTCATAACTAAGGAAAATGTTTTTAAAAATGTGGGGTTGTTTTATTTTTCATGATCTATTCAGGTGCTTAAATTTGAGTTGGGTAAAATGTGAATTTGTTGGACATGAACCTGTTCCTGAGGCTTTGTGTCTCCCTCTTGGTTTGCCACAGAGCTTTTTGCCGATCTGTTCTCTCTCATCAGCTGATCTCTGTGTTAAAGTAAACAGTATTTTAAGACCAACATTTCTTAAAGGACTCATATTATCCCCCTTTTTCACAAGCTAACACACGTCCTGGGTGTCTTCATGAACTGTCAGTGACATCCATCCATTATCTATACACCATTTAATCCTCATTAGGGTCATGGGGGGCTGGAGTCTATCCCAGCTGACTCAGGGTGAAGGCAGGGGACACCTGGACAGGTAACCAGTCTATCACAGGGCTACACTTAGAGACAGACAACCAAGAACACTCACATTCACACCTACGGACAATTTAGAATCGCCAATTGACCTCAACATGTTTTTGGACTGTGTGGGAGGAAGCCGGAGAACCGAGAGAACCCACGCTGCACAGGGAGAACATGCAAACTCCACACAGAAAGATTCTAGGCATCCTAACTGGGATCAAAACAACATAAGGATCAAGCAGCACAGCACCTCTGTCTAAACACCACTGTTCAGAATGGCCGGTATTAAAGTTACTGAAAATAAACACTGGATATATATGACAGGAAAACCAACATATTGTGTTAGTACAGTGCTATGCAGTTGATTACAGTTGATTATATGGACAGGGCATTATAGGATATCAGTTGCTTAAGTTGATCATACAAAACACCCGTATATAATGTTCTGCACTCGTGTTTTTCAGCACATTCTTAAGTTTATTACATTATTTGTTCAATTACAAACTGATTTAGGTGTATTAAAACAATTACCTTGGTTTCAGCTATAATGTAGTCAATGTCCAGCTGAAGAGCCATGTGCCTCCCGTCTTCATGGAAGAGACTCTGGGGTCAGGTTTATATTCAGTGGCCATTTCAACACAACAGCAACAGAGAGACAGTGTACAATGGAGAGAGAGAGTTTAAATAATTAATTTGTGAACCATGCAAGCAAATGCAGAGAAAAGAATCCGTTATTTGACATTTAAGTGAAACATGCAACAGCCAACCAATAGCCACTGACTCACCTGGACAGTAGCTTGACCGCAATGAAAATATCCCGTAGGCAGCAGGAGAAACGTCTTCCTGGTCGCTGAGGTTTATGGGCATTGTAGTCAGAGTAAACAAAAACACTACAGTCTGTAACATATACAATCACTAAAAACTGTTAGAGTTCATTAAAAATAGTATTTTGACCAAGTCTTTCTAGATTTTCAATAAATTAATTTCAAATACATAGATGGTTGGCTAAATATCAAGCAAATGGCTTTCAACTGAAAATTTGTGCCCAAAGTTTCTCCTGATTTCAGGTAAGCAGCTTGCATGGCAGCTCCGCCATGGGTGGATGGAAAACTGGGAGATTTCTAATGAACAAAAATGGAAAAAAACAAACAAAATGTTCTATTAATCTATTTCTATGTATACCTGATATTCATTCCACTGATTAATCTTCTAGTTCTAGTGCGACTAGCTAGAAAGGTATTATTCAAACTAAATCTATTTAAAGTTGTTGATTCAGGTTTAAGATGTCCCCACTCAGCAGGTCTTATCTGAGTAAGTTTCAGTTGTTTAGTTAAACTGTAAGGATTTGGACAGTTACACGTTGACACTCTTCAGGATCTTTGCTTCAGCAAATCCAGTTCTTACATAGATTTATGACTTCTTCATTAAAGGGCACCTTTATATATCTGTCATATATCAAATCTGCCTGTCCTTCCCTCTGACCTGCTTGACTGTTAAGCTATTTCAGGTAGAATAAATAACATTACAGGATTAGTCTGCAGTAGTGTAGTCAGAAATGTTTGTAGACTGTAGCCAAACAGATTTAAACTCATTAAACTTATATTTCCTACCAATTATCTTTTTGTTCTTATCGACTGTATAATGTGTAATTTATTCAAGTGTCATTTTTCCTGGGCTGCTTTCATATCTCAGTCCTGTATTCACTTTATTTCTCTGTCTTCATGTGTTCTTCTGTTGAAAGACTGATTGAAGGACAGCTGAACAACCCTGACTGGATCAGTGTGGGAAGTCTTTTATCCATTTCACTGCCTAAGAAGACATGGACCCACTCCCACTGCAGACAACCTACCAGTGTGAACAATGTGAACGCAGTTTCAGCCAACTGGATGCATACAAGGAGCACCTACAGGTCCACAGTGAAGAAACACCACATCGCTGTGACCAGTGTGGGACACATTTCAGAAGCCAGAGTTCCTACAGGAAACACCAGTGCAACCAAACTGGACGGTATCAATGTGACCAGTGTGGAAAGACTTTCAGTTATTTAAGTGATTACAAGACGCATAAACGAGTCCACACTAGAGAGAAGCCACACCGTTGTGAAGAGTGTGGAAACCGCTTCCGTTTCTTAAGCGATTACAAGATACATCAGCGTATCCATACTGGGGAGAAGCCGTACCAGTGTGAACAATGTGGGAAGAATTTCAATCGCTTGTGTAATTACAAGACACATTTGCAGGTTCACACAGGATATAAACCGTACCAGTGTGATAAATGTGAAAAAAGCTTCAGTCGCTTAAATAATTACAGGGCACATTTGGAAACTCACCCTGGAGAGAAGCCACACCGGTGTGAACAATGTGGGGAGAGGTTCCATTTATTAAGTGATTACGAAAAACACCAGCATGTCCACACTGGGAGGAAGTCATACCAGTGTGAGCAATGTGAAAATAGTTTCAGTAGGTTAAGTAATTACAAAACACACCTGCGTGTTCACACTGGTGAGAAGCCATACCAGTGTGATCAATGTGAAAAGAGTTTCAGTAGGTTAAGTAATTACAAAACACACCTACGCGTTCACACTGGTGAGAAGCCGTACAAGTGCGAGTGCTGCGAGAAGAGTTTCCATTTCATAAGTAATTACAAGAGGCATCAGCGCGTCCACACTGGAGAGAAGCCGTATCAGTGTGAACAATGTGGAAACTGTTTCAGTGTGTTGAGTAGTTACAAGGACCATCTGCGTGTTCACACTGGAGAGAAACCACACCAGTGTGAACAATGTGGGAGGAGTTTCAGGATCTTAAGTAATTATAAGGCACATCTACGTGTCCACACTGGAGAGAAGCCATACCAGTGTGCTCAATGTGGAGCCAGTTTCAGTTTGTTAAGTAATTACAAGTACCACCAGCGTGTCCACACCGGAGAGAAGCCTTACCGGTGTGAACAGTGTGGGAAGCGTTTCAGTGGCGCAAGTCATTATAAAAGACACATGCGCATCCACACTGGAGAGAAGCCGTACCGGTGTGAACAATGTGGCAAGAGTTTCAGCTGCTCAAGTCACTATAAGAGGCATCTACTTGTTCACACCGGAGAGAAGCCGTACTGGTGTGAGCAATGTGGAAAACACTTCAGTGACTCGAGCACGTATACCAGGCACCTACGTACGCACACTGGTGAGAAACCATATAAATGTGCACAATGTGGAAAGCAATACACTGACTTAAGTAGTCACAATCAACATCTACGCACCCACACTGGGGAGAAGTTCTGGTGTTCTCGTTGTAAAAGGTTATTTTCTTGGCGAAGCTCCCTGAAGGTGCATCGTTGTGTTGCTGTCGATGAAGAGAACTTGGAGTAAATTCAGGTTGTGTACCCGAGCAGAATAGATTTACAGGAACAGGAAGCATGCGTGTCATCCAATGAAACTTTGTCTAATTATAAAATGAAAGAGACAACCGTGCTGTTTACTGCTCTGTCTTAAGCACAATGTCTGAACATGCGAGTGTTTTCTTGAAAAATCTTGTAAATACATCTAATAAATGAATGGGACCATGCAAAATCCTACAAACTCTACTCTGAATACCATTTCATGTATGTCTGTTAAACTGAATATTCTCAGAGGGGTTTTTGAGAATCATACAAGGAAGGTGAGCATTATTGAAGGACAAAGAGCTGCCAGTGAGAAGTAGGTGATATGTGCAAAACCAGCTTGAGCATAATTATGAAATTGTAGAGCTAGTAGCACTTGTAATGATGATAACCTCAATGAAATAACAGTAGCACTACAGTAAATAAAACAGCTGTGAGAAGGAGATTCAACAGCAATTACTGGCACATATCCATGTATACATACACTGTGAAAAAAAAATAAAGGGAACACTAAAATAACACATCCTAGATCTCAATGAAGGAAAATTACAGTTAAAATCTTTCTTCATTACATAGTGAAAAAAAATGATCAATGTAAATCTAAATTATTATCCCATAGAGGTCTGGATTTGGACTCATACTCAAAATAAACGTGGAAAATCACATCACAGGCTGAGCCAACTTCAGTGGAAATTCCTCCAGACAAGTCAGAATGAGGGCCAGTGGTGTGTGTGGCCTCCATGTGCTTGTAGGACCTCCCGACAACTCCTGGGCATGCTCCTGATGAGGCAGGATGTTCTCCTGAGGGATCTCCTTAAACAACAACAGCTTTACCTCTTCAATGTAATTATATCAGGCAGAGAAAAGAGAGGATGATATTAAAGAGCCATCTACTGTAACTGTTGGTGCACAAAAAAAAGGTTATGAATTGACAGTGATTCCACGTTTCCTCAAACTCTGTAACATTATTGTTGATACTAATAAAACATTTCATTTACTCCATCTGCAAAGTGTAACAGACGAGATGTGTTAAGATCACAAGAAAATGATGTGAAATGAGGTGCAACACAGACTGAAACCGACATAAATAGAGACATTTCTAACAATATATTGTGAACAACAGGGAGCAGCTCCTACTCCCATCACTGATACTAACTCTGGATCTGGGTGACAGTTGGCACTATACTCACTGTCACATTAACAGAAGGTGAAAATATCTACGGTCCAACCTTGTCTCTATACATTGAAGTTTAATGTTTACACCCAAATGCACCTTTTGTGTCTATACTGCACACATATTCACATGCAGCTGCAGCTTGTGTGCACATTTTGCACCACTATAAACCATTACATTTCTGCAAATATTCAGCAATGTGCAAAATCCGGAAGTGCAACATCTGTTTATACAATGTGGAGAATCAGCCGGAGAACCTAGAGAGAACCCACGCTGCACGGGGAAAACATGCAAACTCCACACAGAAAGATCCATGAACCGGCGACCTTTTTGCAGCGAGGCAACGATGCTAACCACCAAGCAACCTTGCAGCCCAGTTCAAAAACATGTTGAGGTTAACTGGTGATTCTAAATTGTCTGTAGGTGTGAATGTGAGTGTGCTTGGTTGTCTGTCTCTAAGTGTAGCCCTGTGATAGACCTGTCCAGGGTATCCTCTGCCGACACCCAAAGTCAGATGGGATAGACTCTACGTACTGCGCAAAAAAGTCCACTAGAGGGCAACATCCAACCATGAAGGAGCTCATGTATGTGCCGCACAGTTTGATTGGACATTTGACATGCTGAAGCTTGATTTAGTCGTGGATGTGCTTAGGAAATATTGTGGAATTTGAAAAATATATTAATGGTTGAAAGAAAACCCACATAATGCAACATCCCCTATTCTTTGCTGTGCTACATTTTCGCTATATTTGGCACAGGAAATCCACAGCTAGTGTAGCACATTTCAGCTAAGTTCTGCACCATTTGGAGCATCTGTTTGCAAGATACAGATGTTTTTATTGGTGCAAATGAATGTGACCTAAATTAGGGAGATGTAGCTCAACATAAGGTAATAAAATGTAAGTAAATATGAGTGAGAGATGTTGAATAAGTTGCAGATCAGACTGTGTTGGTATATCATGCTGGTATTTGGAAAGTTACACATTTGTTTCCTCTTCAGGGTCAGTGCTTCAGAAATCAAATAATGGATTTTACACGACAACACTCAGTGTCAGCTTTAGTTTTAGTAGGTTTATGTCAATATAGAAGAAGCTCCTGCAACACATAATGGCCAAATTAAAAGGGTTCTAAGATAGTTATATGCTAAATAGTCAGCTGTCTGCCAACTAGCAGATCAAGATGCAAAGTCTCTCAGAAAAAGAAAAAACAGGATGCAGGTCAAAGAAAAAACGTGGAACAACCTTCTGACTGATGAAACAAATTTCAGTCTCTGTTATCATGATGTAAAGATCTTAATGTGGAGAGAAAAGGAAACAAAACACCA